>NW_007097665.1:34902-35405 GCF_000164805.1 Carlito syrichta
CTGGGGGCCAGCCTGCAGGCCTAGCAGATGGAGGGGGTCCCTTTGGAATGGGGGACAGGGTAGCAGCGTCTGGGGGCGGATGCCGAGTTCTGGGTAGCCGGCTCGCCTGTGTCCCACGGCGTGGGCGGGTGTGCAGCCCAGGAGAGGCGCTGGCGGCAGGGGCCGTGGCTGCGGGTGTCCCAGGCCGGCCGGGAGGGCGTCCTCATCCTGGAGGCATGCCTGGCTGGGCCTCTGGGTCGGGGGCGGTGGAAGGAGTGTCAGGTGGTGGGGCCCCTTCCCACCCCACGCCCTCTGCAGCGGGGCATGGAAACCCGGGACTCCCCTGTGTCCGGCCCTGAGCCATGAACATTTCCGGCAAAAACAGAGAAGAAAGAAGCCCTCCCAGCCCACTGTGCTCCTCATATCAGCAAAAGCAGTGTGAGCTTAGCTTGCAAAATAAACAGGGCCCAACGTAAACACTGCTGCAGGTCCTGGGGCCCAGCCGAGAGTGGTGGTGGTGGTTG
>NW_007097665.1:35633-36536 GCF_000164805.1 Carlito syrichta
GTTGCAGGGACCGTCTGACTCCGTCGGTTCCCAACACGGAAGCCCCCAGACCTGGCCTCCCCTCCCCCTCCCGGCCCTCCGCTGGCAACGGCCTCTCACCCTCGCCTTCCCACCCCACCCCCAATGGGGAGGATTATGAAACGCTTTCTTGTCTCTTCTGTCTCCCTCCACCTCCTCTCCTCCACATTCCGCGGCCTCCTTGGGACTGGCTCTCCGCCTAACTAGCTGTGTGACCTCAGGCCACCACTTAACCTCTCTGAGCCTCAGTTTCCCCACCTGCAAAAGAGGCTTTATCCAGGCACATAAGGATCCTTCTGGGAATAAAGACGACAACGGTCTAAGATGAATGCTGAAAGGGTGGGAGGCAGCCCTCGTGATGTTTAAACCTAAGCACACAAAGAGGAGTTCAGACCCTCTCTACTGCCAGTGGAGGGAGGCCGGTGGGAGCAGAGCCGCGAGGCGAGAGGTGCCTGTGTCTGTGGGGGCTGCCCGTGTTGGGGGGGGCTGGGGTTTCCGCTCTCCACTCACTGC
Organism: Carlito syrichta; assembly: GCF_000164805.1. Lineage (NCBI taxonomy): Eukaryota > Metazoa > Chordata > Mammalia > Primates > Tarsiidae > Carlito > Carlito syrichta. The sequence goes on from NW_007097665.1 coordinate 36,165, forward strand.
GAGGGGCCAGGCCAGGCACCGGGGTCCTGGGAACCGGGGCACCTGCCGCCTGGGGAGGGGCCGCCGATGGGAGCAGAGAGGCTTTTGATGAGGCTGCGGGACTTACTCTGGTGAGAGAGGAATCCGTGGGGCCCGATGTGGGTCCCTGGCCCGATATTAAGGGAGGAGGGGGGTTTCTTGCCAGGGAAACCGAGGCAGCCCTGAACCAGCTCGGCGGGTAGCGCCCGGCACCTGCATGCGGGAGGCCTCCCAGACCTTAAAAAGAACCCTCCAAGGCAGGGGTGGGCGGTGTGGGGCAATGGGCTGTGTGTCCTGAGAGCCCCTCCCCCATTCTCCCGGGCCCCTGGCCCTTGGCGGGGTGAGCCGGCCTGG
>NW_007097665.1:36648-72671 GCF_000164805.1 Carlito syrichta
CACCGCTGTGGGCCCGCCGGGCCTCCGAGGGCCGGGCGGCGGCTGGATTTCCTGTCCCCCTACTTCCCGAAGTCAGCAGGATTGCGCTTGGGTTGTTTATGGTCCCGATGGCTGCGTTGATAACGGCGAGAACTGGGGCCGGCCAGGCCGCCATGCCCTCTGGGCCCAGCGGGGCCTTTTCCCAGGGTCCGTCCCCAAGGGGGACATCGGTCAGTGGCAGAGGTGGGGCTGGGCAGACTGCCACCTGCCTGGGTCAGCATATCTCCACCAACCAACCCCTTGATGCAGCCCAGCTCTGGGTTGGACCCCTCGGAGGGGCAGAGATTCCACGTGGCCTATGGGTACTGCTCATGGCCTCAGAGACCCCAGCCGGGGGACTCTGCCTCTGGGACTCCATCAGCTCTCCTCGGGAGACGGGTGGCACCCAGCCAGCGCCCGCTGGCACTATGTGCACAGAGTTGCCCAGGACCCTCGCGGCCCTGGCTCGGTGCCCAATGGGGCTCCCGCGCTCGGCCCAGCTTTGTTCTTAAGCCTTGCCCCCGGGGATCAGGGACTCTGGAACACGCTCCCTTTGTTGTTCAGAGCTGATGAAATATGGGCTCATAATTCTGCACCCTCAAGGCCAGTGCTGTCCCCACCGCAGCCCACCATGCCGACCTTGGTCCGCTGAGGGCCGTGTCCTTGTTCTCAGACCCCAGCGGGCTGCCGACGCATGCCACCCAGCAGAATGGGTGTTCTCTCCAGAACACCCTGTCTGCCACCCACTGTCACCCCAAAGACCACCAGGCTCCTGGTCTGGGCTTTGAGGGGTGGCCTGTCCCCTGGAGGAGTAGGTGGGGGCTAGAGCTAGCTCTGCGCAGGGATCTGAGGGTTCAGGAAGGGCCACCAGGAAGAAGACAGGCCTCCACGGTCACAGTGGCCAGGGCCAGTCAGGGGCTGGGGAGGAGTGAAGGTGGGGGCTGGGGGCCGCTCCTGGGCTCTACCAGGGCGTTCTTTGATGTCTGGAAACTCCTGGCCCTGCTGGTGACACAGGACACCCGCCCCGCTGCATGGAGTGTGCCAGTTAGGAGTCACCAGGCCCTTGTGGGGAAACCCCAGGAAATGCCTTGTCCATCCGACAGCAGGGAGCCGGGGCGTGTGGCCTCAACCTTCCAGCCTGTGAGCCGACCTCTCCTGGGCTTCATTTCCTATCCCTCCAGGTGGGCACCATCTCTGTGGGACCATCGGTCTGACAAAGGCCACAAGCCAGCCCTGTGCTGACAAAGCGTGGCCGGGCTCTCCAGGGGGGCTCAGGGTGTCGGGTTCTGCAGCCCCAGCAGGCCAGGCTCAACATGAGGGTCCCACGGGCACCTGAACACCCACCCCCACTTCTCTCTGTCTGATGTCGTTGACTGGTCTCAGGGCCCCATGACCACCCCAGGCCTGGGGCTGAAGGTGCCAGGACGGGAGAGGGTGATGCCCCTCTAGGCCCTGGGGCGGTGGGACAGGAGTGGGGAGCCGGCCTGTCCTGCGAGTGTGGGCCGTGCCCTGTCCCACCCGCCCGGCTGAGCGCAGATGGCAGCTGGCCAGGGCCAGGCGTTGCCAGGGCGACGGAGAGGCAGACGCACTCTCCGCCCAACCGAAAGTCCTCTATATTTAGCCTCTCAGCTACTTTCAGATAAAGTCCGTGTAGACGGACGAGCTGCTCGGCAAGATAACAGCCTGCTTCAAACCACAGGGACTTCAAAGGACTGAGGAAGGTCCGCCCACTGCCCAGAACCTCCTGCAACTCTGGGCCACCCCGTAAAGAGGCTCTGGGCCCAGGGGCCAGGCGATGGGTGCAGGGCCTGGCGGGGAGCAGGGACATCCTGGCGGGCCCATCAGTGCAGGCTGAGGGCCCTGGTGTCTGGAGCAGAGGGAGCTCGGACAGTCAGGGCACAGAGGACAAGTCTCAGGCCCTGCATGCCACCCGGTGCCCAGTAGGGCCAGAGCTGAGCCACAACTGAGGCCACTTGCCACAGTCCTAGAAACCAGCCTGGCCCCTACCATGAGGGATCAATGCCCCAGCTCTGTGGGGGGCATACTGAGCCCATCTCAGGAAAGGAGAGGAGGCCTGTAGCCCCCAGGCACAATTTGAGTCCCATATGCATGCTTGCAACAGCCAGGGAGCCCATGCAGGCCCCCAGGATGCTGACACCAGAGCCACTCATGGGTGGTCAAACCTACCTTGTCCTCCACCTGGGAGGTCTGTACAGGTCCCTGGATGCTGACACCAGAGCTGCTCATGGGTGATCAAGCCTACCTTGCCCTCCACCTGGGAGGCCCCATGCAGGCCACCAGGATGCTGACACCAGAGCTGCTCATGGGCGCTCAAGCCTACCTTGTCCTCTACGCGGTTGAGGCGGGCTCCGATAGTGTTGCTGCCGCGGTCCTTGCTTTTCTCTGTGGGCATAAAGCACCAAAGTCAGGGATGTGAGGGAGGGGGCAGGGGCCCCCAAAGGGGTTTGGGAAGCAGGGAGCAGGGTGGGGGAGGTAGCTAAGCATCAGCATATCTGAATGTACAAGGACATCTTTGAAAATGCTCTGAGGCAGGGATGCTGGGGCGGCAGGCAGGGCCCTGGCTGGGCGCTGGGTTCCATCCCTGTTCTACCCTCCTCTGGGGACTGTGGTGAGGGGGTGGGCACACATTGCCCAGGGGCTTCCTGAGCTGTCTGTGCTGTCTGCTGTGCAAACCTCGGAAATCTGTCCCCAGGGTGGCACTGGCCTTGCTCTAGGCTCAGAAATGCCCACTGTTCCAGCTGTGCCTGCCACGTCCGCCTGTGCCATGAGCTGGGGCTCCTGTTTGAACTTAGGCTAGGGCGACCCCAAGGAGCAGGCCTCTCCCTCTCCTTCCCCGGTGTGACTCACAGCCCCATGTCCAGGGGCCCCGAGGAGTTGGCTGCAGAGCCAGAGAGCTGGCCCATGCGGCGGCTGCCACTCCTCCTGCCTGAGCCCCGTGAGCCCCACCCGTAGTCCCTTGAGTTCCAGGCTACAGCTCACCCCACCCAAAAGCCACCCCAGGCCCCTTACATCCTCAGATCCTCCCCTTCTGAAAAGTGACTCTGGGGTCATGTGTCCCCGCCCAGGGCCTGAATCCAACACCCTGGAATTTTGCCATTTAAAGAGACCCGGGTGGGTGCTGAAAACTCCTTTGGAAAGCACCCTTCAAGGCCACTTTGCTCAGGGTGGGGTCTACCTCCCTGGGTTTCATTTCCCATCATGCTCTTTGGAGGTGCTGTGGCCCATTCTGATAGTAGCAGGGGCAGGCCGGAGGGTAGGACGGAGGCCCAGTGCAGAAACCCACCTGAGACAGCAATGAACAGCGACGGCTTCCCGATGGACTGGTCTAGCCTGGGGGAAGGAGACGGGACATCAGCTCACGCTTGACCCTAGCCCGGCATGGACACCCAACTGTTGGAGGCTGGACAGGTGGATGTGCCCACAAGACGGCACACCACCCACGCACTTTGGGGGCACCCACTCTCGCCACCCCAAGACCTGCCAAGTGCCTCCCGTGCCCCAGGCTCCCCTGGAGGCCAAGCAGGGAGTTCCAGGAGAAGGGTGGGCGTGAGCTGCCCTTTTGAATTCTACCCTGGGGTAGTGGGCCAGCAACGAGGGAGGCGGCCTGGGCCCCTGATCTTGCCTGTGGCTGGGAAAGACACATTCTCCCAGCCATACCCCGTAACACAGAGTGAGTTCCCAGGCTAGCCCAGCTGGGAGGCACAGCTGGTCTGAGCCTGGGCAGGCCCCCAGGATGGTGCAGCTTCCAGGGAACAGGCTCTTGGGGACTGAGCCAGAAACCCAGCACACACTGGCTCCCAACAGTCAGGGTCCCCGGCTCCAGGCCCGGGGTGAGGAAACCCATGGGATAGAGAGACCTGTTGGGGGAGACCAGCGGGGGGATGGCCAGTCGGGAGAAGCCCATGGAGGGAGGCCTGTGGGGGGATGTCCCATGGGGTGGGGGGGAGACCATGGTGAGGAGACCCATGGTGAGGAGACCCATGGTGGGGAGACGCATGGTGGGGAGGCCTGTGGGATGGGGTGGCCTGGGGGTGGAGTGGCCCGTGGGGTGGGGAGGCCCGTGGAGTGGGGAAGGCTGTGGGGTAGGGAGGCCCATAGGGTCGAAGGGCCCATGGGGTGGGGAGGCCATGGGGTGGGGGCTTGTGCTCGTAGTGTTTCCTCTGGGCTCGTCCCTGCTGGGAGCTGTGTGGGAGGTGGGTGGGTGGCCGTGGAGGGTTCTGAGGTCATGCGTCGAAGCTGGAGTCACTGCCCAAGTGGGGAGAGAAAGGTGTTTCCCTCCCCTTGGTGTCCACCCCCAACTCTTCCACTCTCTCAGATCTAGGGGGCCAGAGATGCCAGTGGGGTGGCTGTGAACAGTGGCTCTGGCCAGCTGCTTGCTGTCCGTGGAGGGGGCAGGGAGTTGCTGGAGGGTGAGCATTTGGGCCTCAGCCCTTCCCCTCTTGCCTGGCCCAGGTTGGAGCCGGTGCCGCCCACTGTGAGCCTGGGGCTGGGCTGGGCTGGCCAGGGTGATGCAGCCAGGCCCTGCCCCATACCCCCTCCCTACATCCCCTTGCCATGCGGGGGCTGTGTCTCTCTCTTCCCTCTCCCTGTATCCCCCCCCGCTGCAGTCTTGTCCCCAACCCAAGCCACAGCCATGCCCTTCCCCTGCCCCCTCCTCGAGCCAGGGCCCCGCCTCGTCCCCGTGCTGCGGCCATGCCCACCTTCTCTGCAGCTCTTTGATGCGCACCATGAGGTTGAGGTGACCCTGGGAGTACTGCTCGATGACGTCCCGCACATCGTATGGCTTCCGTGCTTGCTGCAGACCAAAAACACACACATCACTGCCCATGTCTGTGCCCCAGTGGTCGGCTCTCAATACACACAGGCATGCCTGCCCTCGGGGGGTGCCTGGGAGGACCTGAGAGCTCACCCATGTCATATGACGGGGCAGGCCTGGCCCAGAGTGTGCGTGGGTAGCAGGGGTCATTCCAGAGGGGGACTAGGTGACCCCAGGCCATCGGCTTGGCCTCTCTGGGCCTCTGCCTCCAGTCCGCTCACCAGCAGGGGCCTGCCAACTTCCCCTTCCAGAACCTGTCCTGGTTCCCAAACAGCCGCAGAAAGTGCTGGCCCAGCCATGGGCCCAGGGAGCGGCAGCACCCAGGTGCCAGTTAGGAGGCAGAGCTCTGAGGGTTCCTGTTCCCCGGGCCCCAGATCGACCTTCACACTCGTGCTCCCGCCACTTTCCGGCTAGGGAGGTGGTCGACCCTGTGTCCTTTCTGGCAGTCCCTGGTGCCAGGCAGGGGTGGCCCCAGAGGACGGCCTTGTCCCACGGCTCTTGTCCTGGGTGACAGGTGTCTGCTGGGGCTCCCACAGCCAGCCTGGGGCCACGTGGGGCGTGACAGGTGACCCCAGGGCTCCCAGGCTCGGCGCCAGCTGAGCCCATAAATGGGGCTCAGGTGACATCACCAGAAACCACAACAGAGAAGACGAAGCGTCTCATGATGTCAGCAAAACCTCAAGCCACATTCATGGCCTCGTTCCCAAAGGCCCTGAGGCCAAGGGTCTCGCCCCGATGGAGCAGCCGGGCTGAGTAGGGGTCCGAGGGTCCAGGAAGCTTTTGGCCCACACAAGCCAGCCAGCGGGGCCCATAGAGGCCCTGGCCAGTCCTCGAACCACCACGTCAGCCACGAGTGGTGCTTTACTCCCATTTGCTGGGAACTCAAAGGGCTTGAGGGACAAGCTGAACAGCTCAGGGGGGTCGGACAGGGCCAGCCCAGGTTGGAGGCAGGTGACAGGAGCTGGGGACAAGACAGCAGTGGAGTTTGGAGGTCTGCCAAGGGTCAGGGCAGAGGCTGCAGATATGTCCTCCCTGCCCTCCTGCTACTTCCCCTTTGGACCCTGCTCCAGAGACCCAGGGCTGCCCTGACCTGAGGATGTGACCACCTCTACCTTCCCATTAAGGTAAACCTGGGGTCAGGACTCTGGGTGTCTGATGGGGACGCTTTCCCGCCATGCCCGGGAGTACTGCTGCCAAGGCTGGAGACTTGGCAGAGTTCATGCAGCCAATCCAACATTGTCCTGGGCCCTGGTATCCCATGGCAGAGCAGACACCGGAGGGACTTCTGGCAGACTCTCTAGCTGGCCATGTACTCAGCCGAATGGCAGTCATAAACCCAGCACTAACGTCCAGGCCGGCGACAATAACCCAGGTCTTCGTTTCCCCTTATGTCAAACGGAGATGCAAAGCCCCTCTCTCATAACACAGGGAGGCTGAGCCCGGTTCCCTTTCTATAAGGTGGGATGCTGACTGCATTCCTCACTTTGATAAGACGGCGTGCTGAACCCTCTTCCTCCCTTCTGTGAGATGAGATGCTGAGCCCTCTTCCTCCCTTCCAAGATGGAATGCTGAGCCCTGTTCCTCCCTTCTGTGAGACGAGATTCTGAGTCCTGTTCTCCCCTTCTATGAGACGGAATGCTTCTCAAGACGAAACCTCATCTAACTGAAGTGAGGAACAGGGTTCTGCATTTCGTCTCACTGAAGCCGAAGCGCCCAGCGCCTCCAGGCACGTCCGGTGAGGTGTGGGGCCGGGGGTGGGGGGAGGTGAGGCTGGGGCGCCCGAGGCCTGGGCGCCCCGGGCACAAAGGCACGCAGACATGCCTACGTGAAGGCTCAGCGTGCCTGGGCCCCTCTGCACGCCTCCAGGAGACATGGTGGGGAGCAATGAGCAGGGAGCCCCTGTGCTTTGGGCCCCAGCCTCCCCCGGCGTGGGGCGTGCCCAGGAAGAGTCAGCAGTGCCCACCGACACCCAGGACTCGTGGCCGGCAGCGTCCTAGGCCACCCTGACTCGTCTTGCAGTCCCCGAGCCCCCTGCCGGGCTCCGGGCTGGGCCCCTGGGGATTCAGCTGAGGGCCCGCCTGGGGCCTGGCTGGAGAGACCATCTTGACTTTCTCCCCAGAGCTGGCTTCCCTGGCAGCCGCGGGAGACGGAGATGAATCGCGATAACATTGGCCTGTCCAGACTGACCGACGGTGGACGGGGTGGGCAAGGCAAACCGGGAGGGCTGAGAGGCTCGGGCTCCTCGGGCCAGACACAGGGGCGGCTGGCCAGGGACTTATCGTCCAGCAAGGCAGGCGGGGGGAGGGGGTCGCCCGCCACGTCTGCAGCTCCTGAGGCCAGCCAGGGTGGAGGGGTGCAGGCGGGCAGACAGGCTGGCGTGGAGGGAGGAGAGGCATCCCGGGAGCTGGGCGGGGGCGCCTGGAGCCCTTCGCAGCTCCTTGCTACCAAGGCTCCCCTCCCCCTCTCTCCTCTTCTCTGGAGGTCTCCTCCCCCACGCCTGTATACTGCCCGGCAGTGAGAGCCAGCTGGTGAGATGGGAGGGAGCCCCCAACCCTGGCCTCACGCGGGAACCGCTGTGCCCTGAAAGGGCCCCACGGCTGCTCAGTTACTCAAGGGTCCCTGGGACCTGAGAGCTTGGGCGGCACAGGAGGTGGGGACACTCTCAGGACCCTGGCCTGTGTCCTGTGGTAGAGAAGGGGCCCCGGCCTGGAAGGGGGTGCAGGGCTCTCAGCCCGCCCCTCTCCAGGGACTAGCTTTCTTGCCTGTGCCTCTGTGACAGTATTCCCCGGGCCACTGGAGATGGCCTCTTGGCCTGAGCTGGAAGACACCCACACCACCCCTGGAGCAGGAGCCATGAGGGTCCGTGTGCTCTGCTGGGTGCCCCCAGATCCTGGAAGCAGCCCACCCAAGAAGCCTGGTGTCCACCCGGTCCAGTTCTGCCAGTCCTGGCGGGTTCTGGGCTCTGCCTGGCTGGGGGCCTGCCCTGCCCCCGATGGCCTATCCTCTCGGGCAGGGACTATTCCCACCCTGGGAGATTTTCCATGGTCCTCTACTCCACCGGTGACATCGGTGGCTTCAGCTGTCCTGGCCACGCTGCTCTCCAGTGAGGAGATGGACCCTGGCCCTTCCATGGTCTCCTCTGCCCTTGCAGGACTGCCCTGCCCAGATCTCACCCTGTGGGGTACCTGCAGCCCCTTCCCTGCCTGAGAGAGCGCTGGTGCTGGCCCCCCCTCAGTGCCCCCACTTGAGACCCCTGCCCCAGAGGGGTCCACTATGCTGGCACCAGGGAGAGGAGGGGCCACAGAATTGAGACATCCTGGTATCCTGGGCCACCAGATCTTCCCAGAACACTACCAGGCTGACGGTGGCATTTACTGTGACTCTTGTTTGACCAGGAGAAGTCCCAGACCCTGCCAGGAGTTTTGCCAGGACCTGACCTCACTGAATCCTGAAACCGTGCTCCCTGTACCTGGGGTACCTGGGTGGAAATTCAGGCAGCGAAACACCACGGTGGGACCGTTGTGTGTGCCAACCTTCCTGGAGATCGCGGCTGGTGGCCAGGATGAGTGGGCCACCCACTATTGGCTAGGGCCTGGCCGAGGACTGCTCTTAGGACTCGGACGACAACAGGCGTGAGAGGTGCTGCCTGAGGGCTGCCATGGGTGAGACCTGAGGGAGGCGTGCGTGGATACAGGTGGTGCCCACCCCTTGGCTCCTGTTCCCGTGACAGTCAGGAAAGAATTCGCCCAGAAACCCCCACAGAAGCTGGGGATGGCGACTGTGATCCCTCCAGGGCCTGGGTGGGAGGGGGCTCTGTGCTAGCCTGTATCCGTCTGCAGTCTGGCGGGGAAGGTGTGACCCGGAGTAGGACTCAGGCAACCACCAACCCTCCCAGCTTCATGAGAGAGGCTTCTGGAAAGAGAATGACCTCCCTTGAGGGTGCCCATTTCCTATATCGACATGGTGTTCCCAAGTAAGGACTAAGTCTTTCCCCACTGCCACCCTCATCTGGGAACTGTTCCCACAGCAGAAGCAGAGACAAACCCTCTGTCAGCTGGCATCTTCTGTGGCCCCGGACTCTGGGGGCTCCCAAGAGCTGCTGGAGGGGAGCTGGCAGCTAAGAGGAGTCCAAGGATGCAGCTCTACCCTGCCAAGGGGACCCTGCCTCTCATAGGGCTGGGCTGGGCCTCCCTCCATCTCCTGACTTACATGGGGTGGGGAGGGGGGCTGGCGAGACACTGAACTGGTGTAGGACCAGATGCTGGGGGCTGGGGGACCTTACTTCCCACCTGAAAGATGCGGGGTGGGCTCTGCCCCGTCTCTGAGTCACCCTGACATCACCCACGAATCTCTCTCACTCTCCCTTACACGACCCACAGGAGGGTTGAGAGTCAGTGAGATCGCGGCCTTCCCACTGGTGAAGAAGGTGGCTGCTGTGGCCCCGACTCCAGGCCAGGCCTCAGGGGATGCGTCCTCCAAGGAGCCTCCTACCCGAGGGATGGATCGTGAAGTTGACATAGGGTGTTTTCCAAGGGGGGGGTGTCAGGTCTCAGATGCCCCGTCTGAGGGCAAGGGGCTGCCTGGAGTAGGCTGATGGCAGGAAGCCTCGCCACAAGGCTCACCTGGAATTTCTTCTTGGCCACGAAATACTGCATACGCCGGATGACCTTGATGGTGGCCCGATGATGTTCCCGCAGCCTGCAGTGGAAGAGGGAGAGAGGGGCGTGAGTGGTGACCCTGTGCTGGCCAGTTTCCCTGCTGTCCCCGCTGCCCTGTTCAAGGTTCAAGTGCCCCTGCGACATGTGGCCTGGACCCTTCCAGGAACCAGGAGGCTGTTCAACTCCATGGACAGAGGCGTCCAAGCCCACATCCTGGTGGGAGCTAGAGAGGAGGTGGGCCAAGATCCTTTTCAGGGTGGAAGGTCTTGCCCCATCTGTGCGTGGGAAGACAGGTTCTTGTCTTGCTTGTCACTCAGAAGAGGGGCGGGTGGGAGTCAGGGTTCATGACGGTTCTGCGTCTAGCTCATGGCAGAGCCATGGAGACTTCTTTCTACCCTTAGGCCTTCGGGCTCCTTGATGGGAAAATGGGACGGGGGTGTAAGCAGAGGATACCCAAGGTGCTTCCCAGCCAGTCCACTCCATAGCCCCATGGGCAGGCAAGGCCCCAGAAGAAGTGGGCTGCAGAACAGGTGAGCAAGGAGATGTTACGACTTTAGCCCTTCTGTTGAGGGTACTGCAACGTTTTGCCTCTGAAGTTCCTTTGAGAAAAAAAGATCCTTCTAGAAACATCATCAAAAAAAAAAGAAAGAAAACAGTGATGATAAAAGCTGGGTGTGGTGGCTCACGCCTGTCATTCTAGCACTTTGGAAGGCCGAGACGAGAGGATTGCCTGAGCCCAGGGGCTTGAGATCAGCCTGGGCAACTTGGCAGGTCTTGTCTCTACAATAAATCAAAAAATTAGCTGGCCATGGTGGTGCACGCCTGTAGTTCCAGCTACTTGGAGGGTTTAGGCACAAGGACCACCAGAGCCCAGCTGGTCAAGGCTACAGTGACTGTGAGCATGCTACTGCACTCCAGCCTGGGCAACAGAGTAAGACCCCGACTCAGAGAGAGAGAGAGAGAGAGAGAGAGAGAGAGAGAGAGAGAGAGAATGTCTATGTGCACAGGAAAAAGCCTTCTGGCTATGAAGCTCATACCTGACTGAATCTTCGGATGGAAACACCTGTAACCACCAGACTAAACAATGGCAACAACAACGAACAGCTGTTCAAAGGCTTTGGTGAACAAGAAAAACTTGGAGGGTTAAGATCCCAGATGTGTGCTGAGCCCAGGTCTTAGCATTTCCTCCACCAGTCCGTTCACCTAGTGGGGACTAATGTCAAACATGGCAGGGGCTCACTGGGCTGGCAATAAAAACAGTGGAGTTAAGGGCCGCAAAGACATCCAGGAGACCAGGGGACAAGAGTTTGGTGAACAGGGGATCACAGAGCAATGAGCCCCTTTCCACACAGCTTTTCCTGGAAGTGCTTGTGAATTCCTAAGCTGTACAGGTGAGGGAAATTCAGAGAAACTGAGCAGAAAGCAGATGCTGAGAGGGTAAGAAGCCCGTAAGACTCAAGTTACTGGGGAAGGAAGCTTTGGGGTTCAGAAGGGGGCCCCAGTAAACACCCCAAGCTTTCAGTTGAGACCCCCCCCCCATAGCCTCACATTGTCTCAACCACTGACTGAAGCAAGGTGGTTTTTACATGCCAAAAGAAACTAAAATTATCTATCGGGAGATAATATCATCAAACCTCTACGATTTTTCATCCATGAAAGACCAAAATCCAAGGGAAAAAACAGACCATAGGAAAAGATCCAAAAATGTAGCACATTCAGTTACCTCAAATACTTGTAGTTCCTCCCATTCAGAGATGGAGTCTGTTTTCCTGCTACTTAAATTTGGGCTGACCTTGTGAATTCATTTGACGGAAACAACGCTGGGGAACTTACACCGTATATAATTCATGATTTTGGAACATGAGTCTGAACAAGTTTGCTGGCTGGAGAGGCCATGTGGAGCAGAAATGAGGTGCCCCAGCCAACAGCCAGCACCAACCAGGAGACATGTGAGTAAGACCACCTTAGACCATCCAGCCCCCAGTAGCTGCCAGATGACTATAGCTACAGGAATCATCCCAAGCAAAGCCAGCAGAAAAACCTCCCAGCTGAGCTGAGTCCAAATTTCTGACCCTCAGAGTTACGAGCAAAGAAAACAAATGTTTTAAGCCATGGAATGTAGGCATGGTTTGCTAGGCAACAGTAAAGGCATTAGGACTCAGATACAGGGTACTGTCATGTCAATATCTCAAAACATGTGGCACTGATTTTGGGACCAGGCATTGTGCAGAGACTGGAAGAAGAGACAAGTCATAAAGTGTAGGACTTTGAGCATGACACCCTCTGGCACTGCACGAGACTTTCAGGGGTCTTGAAGAGATGAGTAAATTCTGCACTGGAGGGAATGTGAAAAATCACAGCCAGAGGGCAGACTGTGATGGGTTACGGACTGGAGTAAGTTCATTGCAGTTGCTTCCATTGTGGGCTGGAGTCTATCTGCATCATGGTAGAAGTGAGTCATGGGTTCTGAGCCTTGGCTTCAAGGACTCTGTGGCTTCCACGGTCACCCTCTTAGATTGCTGCTGCCTCATGGACAAGTCTGAGCTAGCCTGTGGAAAGGCCACGTGAAGGAGTGCCGAGGGACCCTGGCTGACAGCCTGACAACTCCAGACGTGTGGAGCCAACTGAGACCAGCCAGACACTACCAAGCGGCCATATGAGCACTTCTATGTGGGTGAGCCCATGGAGACCACCCAGTTGAGCAACCCAAATGCTGACCCATAGACTCATGAGCAAATAGATGGCCGTGGCTGCATCAGAGTTTTTAGGCGAGGGCTTTAAAATAACCATGAGAAATAGGTTCAAGCAAATAGATGAAAACATGGGGAATTTCATCAGGGAAATGAAATTTATATATATCAAAAGGGAAGACGGGGCACAGTGGCTCAAGTCTGTAATCCCAGCACTTTGGGAGACTGAAGCGAGAGAATCGCCTGAACTCAGGGTTTCAAGAGAGACCTGGGCAACTTGGTGAGACCTCATCTCTACAAGAAATTTTAAAAAGTAAGCTGGGCATGGTAGTGTGCACCTGCAGTTTCAGCTACTTGGAAGGCTGAGGTGGAAGAATTGTCTGAGCCCAGCAGGTTGAGGCTGCTGTGGCCATGAGTGTGCCACTGCACTCCAGTCTAGGGTGACAGAGTGAGACTCTGACTTCAAAAAAGAAAGAAAGAAAGATAGAAAACCCCAGAACAGGAGGAGCAGTGATGAAATTAAGAATGCAAAAGATGAATTTGATAGAAGAGGCAACACAACAGAAAAATCCCTGTGAACTGAAGAAAATAGCCAGTTTGGAGCATGGAAAGTAGAATTAAAGGAAGAAGTGAAATGGAAGAAAAAATAAGATGGTAGATTGCATGCATTGTAAGTAGATTAATATTCCAATTAAAAGATCAAGTTCGTCAGACAGGAACTGACAATGAACAGCTATATAAATCTACTTATAAATATAAAGATACAAAAATGATGGTAAACGCATAGAAAAAGACATATGATGTAGTCAAACAAAAACTAGTATAAACAAAACTAACATCAGAGTAGACTCTAAGTCTTACTAGAGATAAAGAAGGTGTATCATAATTATAAAAGGGTCAGTTCAGCAGGAAGGGATCAATTCTAAATCTGTACGCAACTAAAAACATAACCTTAAAATTCATAAAGCAAACTGGCAGAACTTAAAGGTAACATAGAAAAACGCACAACCATGGTGGGAGACTTGAGCACACCTCATCAGTAACTTATAGAAAAGCAGTCAAAGCGTTAATCCAGAGGCAAATTTCAGCAACCTGATTAGCAACTTGGCCTAGTGGACGTATTCAGAATACTACCCACCCCCCACAACCAAAGACTACATGAACTTCCCTGGTGCACACAGAACACGTACCCAGAGAGATCACACACAAGGCTTTAGAAGAAAGTTTCAACACATTTCAAATAAAGTAAGTATTGTTTAATATGTTCTCTGACTTCAGAAAATTAAACTAGAAATCCATTTTTTAAAAGATAGCTAGGGGATCCTCAAATGTTTTGGAAATGAAACAATCAAAATAACCCAAGGGTCAAAGAAAATTTAAAAATCTAATATGAAATAAAAAACAGTCTAAATTAAATAGTAATAAGATGTAACTTATAGCTAAATAAGTACTTGAAATAAGCACATAGTGGGAAACGCGTGGCTTTAAATGCATGTTTTAGAGCAGAGGATAGGCTGAAATCCATCTCAAGTAGTTAAAAAGAGCCAACCCAGCCCAATGAAAGCAGAAGGAAAGACATCATAAAGGTAAGTGCACAGTCAATGAAATAAAAAAATGAACATTGTGTTAAGTAAAATCCGCAAAGCTAACGACATTTGGTCCACTGAGTAGATGAATAAAATTGACACGCTGTTAGCAAGATTGGTCAAGTGAGAGCAGATACACATGGCGGATGTCACCACGGATCTGGAGACACTAAGACATGCAGTCAGAGGACATAACAAACAAAAATACTCTTGATAATTTAGATAAAATAGATTAATTCCTTAAAACACACAACAGATAAAAGTAGACACGAGAAGAAGCAAAGAATGCAAATTGCCCAATATTAATTACATAAATTAAGTTTGGAATTTTAATGATCTTTCTACAAAGAAAACTCTAAATCTAGTTGACTTCACCAGTAAATTCTTCCAAACATTTAAGGAAGAAGTCACGTTAATTTTATATGAATCTTTTTGAGAGGATTTTTATGAGGCAGCACAGCCTTGATATCAAGACCTGACAAGGATAGTTCCAGAAAGAAAAACCACCAGTTAATATCTCCCATGGATATAGATGCAAATATTCTAAACACAACACCAGCAAGTGGCATCCAGCGCTATATACAAAGGCCTGATTGAGTGTGGTTTAATCCACTTGTGCACGGTTAGTTTAACATTTGAGGACCAAGCAACGCAACTCACCACATCAGCAGAATAAGTAAGAAAAAAAAAATCATCCACACAAAAGATGCAGAAAAGCGTTTAATAAAGTCCAAGATCCATTCATAATTAAAAACACAACTCTTAACAAACTAGGACTAGAAGGAAACTCCAGTATCTAAGAAAACTAAAACAGAAAAACCAAACCCTTGGCAGACATCATACTTAAGAGTGAATGTGATAGGCTTTCCCCCTGAGACAGTGAACGAGACAAGGATGTCACCATCCCTCTTCTAGATTTTCCAGAAAGTCCCAGCCAGTGCAGCACAAGGTATGAAAGAGAGATAAAAGTTACCACGATAGAACAGAAAAAAATAAACTGCCATTATTTGCAAATGAGATAATCACGTGCATCAAAAATGCCTAAGAATCTTCCGATAAACTACTGAAATCAGTAAATGAATTTAGCAAGAACGCTGGTCTCAAGGAAGATATGTAGCTATTATATTTCTATATGCTCATAACAAACAATTAGAAAATTAAAAGATCCCAGTGACAATAGCATACAAAATCACAAACTTGACCATAAACCTAAGAATACATCTTTTTGGTTTTCAGAAATGGGGTCTTGCTATGCTGCCCAGGCTGATCTCAAACTCCTGGACTCAAGTCATCCTTCCCTCCTCAGTCTCCCAAGTGGTTGGGATTACAGGTGGGAACCACCATGCCCAGCTCTAAAATAAATCTATTTAAAGTTGAGCAAGACCTCTACACAGAAAAGCACTAAACGTTAGTGAGAAAAATGAAAGACCTAACTTCACTGAGAAATGTATATTCATGTAGAAGACCCACTCGTTTATAAGATGCTAATTTTCACCAAAATGAGGTATGGATTAAATGCGATTCCAATCAATATCAGAGTGCTATGTATTTATTGGCTTGTCTTGGACACTGACAAGCAGATTCTAAAATGTTAAAAACATGACGGGCCAAGGATAGGCCCTGAGATGATTTTGAAGAACCACAAGGGTGGAGGACTGACACTTCCAGGGTTCCCAAGTCCCCATGAAGCTGCAGGGATTGCTGAGGGTGGGTCAGAGGAACAGGTGAGGGATGGGGGAGAACATTCAGAGGTGCAGACACCGGAGGCCACTTGGTTTGTAACAAGGGAGCGGTTTCAGCTGAGTCGGGGGAGGGAGGCTCTTTTCAATAAACCTTGCTGGGACAACTTGGCTATGCGTAAGACAAGATATCCGCCATGGTCCCCGCCACACACTAGCCACAAGGCTAATTCAAGTCGGGTCCTAGACTCAACGGAGAGAGGAGGCACACCAAGTCTGTCGGAGACAGTGGGGGAACATCTCTGCCCCCTGGGGACAGGCAGAGACCTCCTTCACACAATGCAAGGAGCACAACCTTTAAGAGAAAGAGCTTTGACAAACTGGGGGCCCGAGATGTCTCAGATGGCCTCAGGAAGACCTCATCCCAAGCCTGACACCCGAGACGGACTGTCACCCTGGCCTCTGTGCGTCCCTGCCTCTTTCAATCACCCCAAATGACCTGGGAGCAGGTGGAGGGTGGGACTTTGCAGGTGCCTGGCTGCCAAGGGCCGCCCCACTGGCCGTGACTCAGGCTCTTGGGGGCCTGCAAGTGACCTCCAGGGTCTGGGTGCAGCCCCCGGTCCGGCAAGAATGCTCAGGGCTTCTCAGATCCTGTTCTGTGCAAAGGACCACGCCCAGTGACTGCCTTACCCGCTAACTCCCCGAAACAAACCTGAGGTCTTTGTAAGCAAACGGTCCCGGCCAGGCCTACAGACAGACGGAGGCACAAGGGCACCAGGCCCTGACCCCAGCCCTGATCAGGCCACAGGCCTGGCTACCCGGCCCTCCAGCGGGGCTCACACGACTCTGTGGTCTCCAAAGGCAGGCCCACCCTCTGCCTTCCAGGGAGTGTTCTTTGTCCTCCGTGCTGGGTGAGGCCTGGGAAGGTACTCAAGGGCCCCTTCCTGGTGGCTGTGACACAGAAGCAAACGGGGAAGGCACAGGGGGAGAACACAGGCCTCGGGCTCAATAGGCCCTGGAGGAGGTGACTGGACGCTGGTCGCCATCAGGGGCTGAAGCCTCAGGGCGGGTGTCCGCCTTCAAGGGGCTGGCCACCCTCCTGGCCGCTGGCTTCCTCATCCTGAGGGAGAAGGTAGAGCGTCCGGCCCACCATGCCCACCCCCCCGGCCGGGGTGAAGCAGGAAGGTCAGGGTGTTACAGGGAGGAAGGGGGTGCTACCCAGCGGAGCTGACAGCCAGGTGGCCCCCAGGGCCTGGCCACGGGGTGCTGGCCACGGGGGAGGCCCACTTCATTCATTCACTCATTTGTTCATGCACCCACTGACTGACATTCATGTATCCATTGTTGATCCACCCTCTGTTGGCTCGGTGTTGACACGCTGCCTAAACTGCCCATGAACTCGTCCACCCAGCACCGCCCCCGCCCGCCCGTGCACGCTAAGTGCCGGCTGGGCACACAGCCCAGGCTGAGTGGTCCCGGGGGCTGAGCCCACTGAAGGACCCGTTGTTTCTGGGTAGGTCAGATTCAAAGCCAGGAGCCCCCCGTGCTGCCCAGGGTGAGCTGGGCTGGGGTGGGGCTGTGGGGCTGCCCGAGAGGCCAGCTGCCACATTCAGCCCACACGTCACTGTGAGGCCGTCCAGGGGGGCCCTGTGGGAACGCCAAGGCAGGAAGTTTCCCGGCTCAGGCTGCCTGTTGGGCCCGGGGCTAGCCCACCGTTGCCCACCCCCACCACCTGTCCAGCAGAGCTCCAGCGGGCCCCGGGGCCTGGCCTCTGTCCAGCAGCTCTTGGGGCCCAGGGTGGGGGGCTTGCGGGTGGGGGGCAGGAGGTGACCCCAAGGGGTCCTGGGACTCGGGCCCAGGGCAGCCCGGTCTGGGTTTGGGCCTGGGGACACAGTGCGGAGGAGAGGCCTGGCCTCCCCGGGGCCCCTCCCCCAGTCGCAGCCCCAGCGTTAAACCAGACGAGAACCCCCGGCACCCACCCTGCCTGGGCAAGCTATTAACCCTGGTCTCGGGCATCTTTTAATTCTGGAACGAGAAAGAATTTGTCAGCTTTGCCTGGGAGTTGAGATGGAAATGTACAAGCAAAAAGCAAGTAGGAGCCCTCTCCCTGCCTCCTGTTGGGGGTTCCTTCACACCCCAACCCCTGCCCCACAGGGACTTCTGGGAAGAACCGCCCTGGCCAGGCACTGAGGAGCCTCTGAGCCCGACCCCTCCACAGCCTCTCTCTCGTGCGGGGCCGGGGGGCTGTCACAGGGTGAGCGCCCGCTGGCTGTCTTCAAGGGCCCAAGCTTGGGGTGAGCTGAGGGTGTGGCTCTCCAAGTCACCACAAGGCCCTGGGGGAGGAGCATCCCCAGGTCTTTCTGTACACGTTGTCTCTGCCCACCCAGGGCTGTAGGGGTGCAGGGGTGAAAACACGCAGGCTGGGGGGGTAGAGGGGTCTTGACAGGGAAGCCCCAGGGTGCTGGAGGCCCAGGAGGCTGTCTGACCCCCAGAAATCACTGTATGCCACGACCCCCCGCCACAGACATAGGGGCCTTGTGGGCCTTCCAGACGTTTCCTTGTGCACTTGGGTCAGTAGACAAAAACGCGTCACAGGCGTGGTCCCCCACACCTCCAGTGTGTTGCTTTATTCCTTTTTATTTTTTGCATTTTAATTTTTATTTGCTTATGTTTTTGAGTAGGAGTCTCACCCTGTCACCGAGGCTGGAGGGTGACATGTTTACGGCCACTGCAGCCTCGACCTGGTGGGCCCAGGTGATCCCCCTGCCTCAGCCTTCCAAGTAGCAGGAACCACAGGTGCATGCCTCCACACTGGGATAATTTTTAAATTTCTTGTAGAGATGAAGTCTTGCCAAGTTGCCCAGGCTGGTCTCAAACCCCTGGACTCAGGCAATCCTCTTGCCTCAGTCTTCCAAAGTACAGGGATCACGGGTGCAAGACACCATGCCAAGCTCCTTTTTATTTTTTACTTTTTATTTAGAGTCCCAGGAATTTGCAAAAATAATCTAGAGAGATCCCATGTACCCTCCACCTGGTCCTGATGGTCATACGTGACACAGTCAGAGGACAGGGTGGACACAGGAGACTGGCGTTGGTGCCGAGTGCGTGGTCCTACATGGTGCTATCACATGTGCAGATTGACATGGTCACCACCATGGTGAGGACAGGGACGGGTCCCCCACCACAAAGCCCCCGTTCTGCAGCCCACATAGTCACCGCCACCTGCTCACCCCTCACCCCAGCAGCCCCATCTGTCCTCCATCCTTGTGATGTGGATTTTGAGAACATTCTCCATGTGGTCACACAGCACGTGTAACCTTCTGAGGGTGGCTGTTTCTCCCCCAGCGTGAGTCCCACAAGCCCTTTCCCCGCTGCTGTCCGAGCAGTGTTTCAAGGTATGGACTGACTGCTGTTTACCCATCACCTGTCGAGCGATATCTGGATTATTCTCAACTTTTGTCTCGCTTTGAGTCAAGCTTCCACATGCTTGCATTCACAGGTTTTCATGTCTGGAAACAAGCACACGTCTTCGTTTCTTAAGCGCCTGGGAGTGCAGTTGCTGACGTATGGTAGCCGTGTGCTTACCTGTACGAGAAAAGACTGGATCATTTTCCAGAGTGGCTGTATCACCTCACGTTCCCAGCAGCCCTAGATGGGTGACCCTGCCTCTCCACATCCTTGTCAATCCTTGGTGTTGCCACCATTTTTTATTTTAGCTGTTCTCATAGGTATGCAGTGATAGTTCACGGCAGTTTGAATTTCATGTCTTTTACCCACTTTCCAGTTGAATTGGTTGATTTTTTTTTGCTATTGAGTTTTGAGAGTTCTTTTTTTATTTTTTAAAGACAAGGTCTCACCTTGTTGCCCAGGCTGGACTACAGTGGTGAGATCACAGCTCCCTGCTGCCTTGAAGTTCCATGCTCAAGGGATCCTCCCACCTCAGCCTCCTGAGTAGCTGGGACTACAGGCGCATGTCCCCACATCTGGCTAATTAAAAAAAAAACAAAAACAACTTTTTTTGGTAGATATGGGGTCTTGCTATGTTGCCCAGGCTGGTCTTAGACTCCTTTGGCTCAAGTCATCCTCCCACCTCAGCCTCCCTCAGTATTGGGATTATAGGTGTGAGCCACCATGCCTGGTCTGAGAATCCCTTATATTCTAGATGTTAGTCCTTTGTCGGATAAGTGGTTGACACATTTTTTTTTTTTTTTTTTTTTTGAGTTGGAGTCTCACTCTTGTCGCCCAGGCTGGAGTGCAGCGGCATGCTCATGGCCACTGCAGCCTTGACCTGCTGGGCTTAGGCAATCCTACCACCTCAGTCTTCCAAGTAGCTGGAACTACAGATGCACGCCACCATGCCTGGCTAGTTTTTGTGATTTATGGTAGAGGCAAGGTCTCACCAAGTTGCCCAGGCTGGTCTCGAACCCCAGAGCTCAGACAATCCTCTTGGCTCGGCCTCCCAAAGCACAGGGATGACAGGCAGAGCCACCACACCCGGCCGACACACATTTTCTCCTAGTCTACGGCTTGCAATTGTATGCTTGTCAGAGGGTCTTTCACAGAACAAAAGTTCTAAATTTTGATGAGGTCCGTTTTATCCCTTTTCCTTTAACGGATCATACCTCAGGATCTGGTGTAAGGTCCCTCTGCCTGCCCTAAGTACTGTATACTTGCTCTTAAATGTCTTTCTATGACTGTCAGTTTCATCTTCATATTTAAGTCCAAGTTATGTACTGAGTTCATTTTACATACAGCGTGAGGCTTAGGTCTCGGTGCTAACTCCTTTGGCCTGTAGGTAACAATGGCCCCAAGCACCACATGTGGAGAAGCATGGCCTTCCTCCAGCAAATGGCTTCCACATCTCTGTCTTAGGCCCAGAAGGGTGCGCATGCGTGGGCTGATTCCTGGGGTCCCAGGTCTGCAGGTCCACACGGGTAGCCTTTGCCAACACCACACTGACCCTCGCTAGGGAGTAGGCCTTGCGACTGGGGGGGTGATTTCTCCCACCGAATTCTTCTTCTTAGCTATCCCAGAACACGTGTCTTTCCATATAAGTTTTAGAGTTAAGTGTGCCCGTGACCCTAAAAAGCCAATGCTGGGGGTTTTGTTACAAATGGTGTTAAACGTACAGGTAATTCTGGGGAGAACTGATCATTTCACTGTCCTGAGTTTTCCATTCCACGAACATGGCACGTCTCTTTATTTGGGTCTTTGATTTCTTCCGTCAGCATGCTGTCATTCTAAACATACAGGTCTGCACACGTCGGGTTAAGTTTATGCCTAAGCATTTTGATTTCTTTGGAGCCACGGTACCTGGTATTGTGTTTCTAACTTCATCTTCATGTATTTTTCGGGTCATGTAACACAAGGCAAGTGATCTCTGTGTGTTAATCTTGCATCAGGTGACCTTACTTTTTGGCGAATATCTCTTCACGTCTTTTGGCCACTTTCTGGTTGGATTGGATGTTTTTTTTTTTTTTTCTTACTGTTGAGTTTTGAGAGTTCTTTCTTTGCCCGATGTTTGCTATTGGTTGGATACATGATGGAAGAGTTCAGAAATCTGAAATCGGTGGAGACCCAGGGCTCTACACCTCCTCTTGTACTCCTACTGATCAGACTCCATGGTTCATGCCAGCGGAGGGGTAAAAATGGAGTGTATGGATGGTACCCACTGGTCATATGTGCGCCCTCTCCTGTGATAGACTCAGCCAGTCTTTGGCCCATTTTTCTGTCCGGTTATTTGTGCTTTTGTGGATGGGTGATGTGAGTTTATATTATTGTTTTTATTGATTATTCACACACATAGGTAAATATGCATGTTATGTATTCATTATAAATATACCAATTCTTTTTTTCTTTTTGAGTTGGAGTCTCACTCCATCACCCAGGCTGGAGTACAGTAGCATACTCACGGCCACCCCGGTGTCAAACTGCTGGGCTCCAGTGATCCTTCTGTCTCAGTCTTCCAAGTAGCCGAAACTACAGGCACATGCTACCACGCCTGGCTAATTTTTTAAAATTTTTATTTGTTGCAGAGATGAGGTCTCACCATGTTGCCCAGGCTGGCCTCGAACTGGCGGGCTCAGGCAATCCTCTCACCTTGGCCTTCCAAAGTGCACACACCAGTTTGCACTTTGGTGTATTGTGAATATTCACTTGTGTGGAAGGCACACCAATGGCTCCTCAGAAGACATCCTGACCCCCAGGACCCACGAATGTTGCCTTAGATGGCGAAAGGGACTCTGCAAATATGATTAAGGTTAAAAACACTGACAGGCACGGGGAGGTGAGCCTGCGTCATCCAGGCAGGCCCAATTAAACATTTGCGCCCACCAATGTGGCGACCCCATCCTGGCTATAGTCACAGGGAGCTACAACGATGGAAGAAATGTCAGAGAGTGATAATATGCCAGCTTCGAAGACAGAGGAAGGGAACGAGAGCCAAAGAATATGGCTGACCTCCAGAAGCTGGAAAAGGTAGGAGACAGAATCTCTCCTGGAGCTTCCAGAAGGAACCAGCCCTGCTGACACCTTCAGACCAATCAGACCCATGTCAGACCTCTGACCCATGGAAGCGAAAGATAACGTGTGCTGTTCTAAGCCACCGCATCCATGGTCACTTGTCTCAGTGGCAGCAGAAGACCAGAGTGATTCCAGCTTGCAAGTGTCCACTTTGTTGAGGGAGTCTTCTGACGAACAGGGACACTTATTGGACATAACCAAATCGATCAATAGTTGTCTTTCATAGTCAATGCTCCTGTGTCTTGTGTGAGAAATATTTCCCCATGCCAAAGTAGAAAAGGTAACCTATCTTACCCAGCACAAGTCTTAAGGTTTGTATTTGACACTGAACTCCTAAATTGCCGGGAGTCCATTTTCCCCTGTGGGGTGAGATGGGGGCCTTACTCTGTTTCCTTATGGTTGGTCATCTGTCTAGCAATGACAGTGTCACCTCAGTCACATGCCAGTGTCCCCCACTTTCAGGACTTTCTATTCTAGTCCGTTGGGCTAATTGTCTATCCCTGTGCCTACACTGTAGCATCTTAGTTGTTTTTTTTTAGTTTTTTTAGTTTTTTTTGTTTTTGAGTTGGAGTCTCACTCGGTTGCCCAGACTGGAGTGCAGTGGCCGCTTCCGGCCACCGCAGCCTCGACCTGCTGGGCTCCGGCGATCCTTCCGCCTCAGCCTTCCGAGTAGCCAGAATTACAGGCGCGTGCTACCACGCCCGGCTGATTTTTTAATTTATTGTAGAGATGAGGTCTCGCTGCCCAGGCGGGTCTCGAACCCGCGGGCTCAGGCAATCACTCACCTCAGCCTCCCAAAGGCGCGGGATGACAGGCTGAGCCACCGAGACCGGCTCGCATCTTAGTTTTTAAATTTTGTTTTTATTTATTTTTTTTGAGACAGGGTCTTGCTGTGTCCCCCAAGCTGGAATGCAGTGGCATGATCACAGCTCATAACAGCCTCAAGCGATCCTCTTGCCTCAGCTTCCCTAGTAGCTGGAACTATAGGCAGGTGACACCACACCCGGCTCATTATTTAATTTCTGTAGAGACGGGGACATACTATGTTGCCTGGGCTGGTCTCGAACTCTTGGACTCAAGGGATCCTCCTGCCTGACCTCCCAAAGTGAGCTACTGTGCCTAGCTTGAGCAACATCTTGATTACTATAGCCCTCTCCCATGCTCCCATGTCCTGGAGTTCCATAACAAGGTCTGTATTCAACCACAGAAATTTTGGAATTTTGTTTTAATTTTTAATTTTTTTGAGTCAGTCTTACTCCATCACCCAGGCTGGAGTGCAGTGGCACACTCACAGACATTCCAGCGTTGACCTGCTAGGTTCTGGTGATCCCTCTGCCTCAGCCTTCCAAGTAGCTGGAACTACAGACACACGCTACCACGTCCAGATAATTTTTGATTTATTGTAGAGATGAGGTCTCGTCAAGTTGCCCGGGCTGGTCTCGAACCCGCGGGCTCAGGCCATCCACTGGCCTCGGCCTCCCAAAGTGCTGGGATGACAGGCTGAGCCACCAAACCCGGCCAGAAATTATGGAATTTTAGAGCCATCATCTTAAGTTCCACAAGAAAACCCATTGGAGGATGCTGTGGTTACTGGTAAGAGGGGAAGGTGGTGGCAGAAACCCAGCAGAAGCTCTTTCTGGCAGCTCTCCCTGTGCCCACTGCGTGTGAGCCCGCCAGACACATGGCATGGCCAGCCTGCCTCTGGGAACCTGGGCTCAGCTCGCACCCTGGGTACAAAGCCACACCTGGCCCAGTGGGGACTGCTTGAAGTGCTGGAAATCCATTTCATTTCCTCTTCCATCCTACCGGTTTATTCCTTTGGCCAGGGACATACATTCTAGAAGCTTCTCCACACCCTCCCCCCCCAAGTCTGAGGTTTGTCCCGTCAGAAGGAAACGAGATGTCTGTGACCAGCATTTTTTCCCCTCCAAATCATATGTTTGATAAGGGACCTGTATCCAGAATTCATAGAGAACTTTTACAACTCAACAATAAATTGATCCAAGCAACAAAACACACAAAGAACTTGAACAGATGCTTCTCCAAAGCACAGATATGATGGCATATCAGAATATGCAGACATGCTTACCACCGTGAGTCACTAAGGAAGTGCAAACCAAAGCCACAGTGAGATACCACGTGCCACCCACAAGGACCGCCACCATGAAAAAGACAATACTAAGTGCTGACAAGGCTGTGGACTATTGGTATGGGACGTAAACTGGGGACGTAAACTGCTGTTGGTGGGGACGTAAACTGGGGCAGCCAACGGTGGACTAGAGTCTGCAGCTCCTTCAAATTTTGAACATGGAGTCAGCGTGGGACCCAGTGATTCCACCCCTGGGTGTATAATGGGCCCAAGAGAAACGAGAACGTGTGTCCACATGGGAACACGGACACTAGAGTTTGTGGCAGATTTGATCCTAAAAGACCGAAGGGGAAACCAGCACTCGCTGCCCATCTGCTGAGGAAGGGATCCACAAATGTGGTCTGTGGGGGAATATTATTCAGCCTTAAAAAGCCTTAAGTGGGAGCAAAGCACGGACGTGCGCTAACATGTGCTAGAGGCTTAAGAACATGGTGCTGAGGGCAGGAAGCCAGTCACAAAAGGCCACATGGTGTGTGATTCGAGTTATGTGAAATGTCCAGAGAAGCCTAATCTATAGAGATGGAAAACAGATGAGGCTTTGCCTGGGGCTGGGAGGTGAGGGCTGGGAGCGGCTGCCAGTGGTGGGGGTGATGAAAATGCTTGAAAGTCAGAGATCAGTGGTGGTTGCACAACTCTGTGACTAGGCTGAAAGCCAATGATGGGTGTATTTCCAAAGGCATGGCTGACCACCCCAGTTTACTCCTAAGAGCAGAAAGGGCCGGATGGAGGGGGCATGAGGGTGCTCTGCCTGGGAGAGGCAGGCTCTGGAGGGAGGGAGTGGGTGACGAACGGGCAGGGAGGCTTTGCGACATCCCCAGCCTTCCCAGCTCTGTCCAGGGTGCATGCCTTTTCTGGGAGGGATCCTTCTCCGGGGGCCTCAGGGACCCAGGCGAGCTACCTTGGGAGAGCAGCTGGGGATGGCCCCATCCGTCCCCTGGGCAGAGACAGAGGCCTCTGGACTCTACATCTTGGCTCCAGCCTCACCCTCTCCAACCCACCCCCTAGAGAGGCAGCTGGGGGCTTTCCAAGGGTCAAAGCACAGCACTTGTGACCCCCTTCCTGCCTTAGATCCTCCTGGTTCCCTGCTGCTGGCCTAATGACAACCAAGCTCTTAGGGGGGCTGCCTGGCTTGTCACAGCCTGGTCCCAATGGAATAGAAACATGAGCTTCTGGCTTTCTGGGAGGGGTCTGAGAGAATTTCTCTCTCTCCCTCTCTCAGCTGAGTTGTCACATAGCACGGAACACTAAGTAGTGTGGTCCTTATGTCTCCCAAGATCGTTCCCACGTCAGCGATCCACAGACAAGAACAATCCTGGGCTGGCTCCCAAGCGCTAGTTGAATCTTCCTGGTTGACGGGGCAACTTTTGGGAGGGGTTTGGGGGAGACAGAGCTGAAATGGACTCAGCAAAGGCACCACCTTTCAACATATCCCAGAACTGAAATTAGCAAGTTCCCTCTGTCTTCTCAGGATCAAGGTGCCATGGTCTTGAATGCTTGTGACCCTCCAAAATCTATATGTGGAAACTCAGCCCCCAGGGTGACCGTGCTCGGAGGTGGGGCATCTGGGAGGTGGCTGGGTCATGAGGAGGAGCCTTCACCAATGGAACTAGCACCTTTAGAAAAGAGGCCCAAGGGAGCTTGCCCCCGCTTTGGCCCTTCCAGCCCTGGGGACACATAGGAAGTGCCATCTATGAAGCAGACAGAGCCCTCACCAGACGCCAAATCGGCAGTGTCTGAATCTTGCACTTCCTAGCTTCCAGAGCAATCCATTTCTACTTACAAATCATCCCGCCTAAGGCACTCTGTTATAGCAGCCCGCACAGACTAAGACACAAGGAACTCTCCTGGTCACCCCCAGACCACCTGGCCCAGGTCAGATAAACAAGTGCTCAGTTTGGCTCCACCCAGGTTAGCTCATATCAGCTCTCTTGAGTCACTCAACCGGGTTCAGATCAGCTCCATTAAGCTAAAATGAACTCGGGCAACTCAGTTCAATTCAGCACGGTTCAACTTGAGTCAAGCTCAACGCAATGCAGCTCAATTCCTGGGGTCGGGCTGCACACAGTCTTGTGGTAGAAATGGGGGTGGCCGGGGCCGGGGGTGGAGCACACAGGACAAGGTGCTGCAGAGGTGTCAGGGTGGCTGTGGTGTCTGAGCACAGTGTTGCTCCGAAGAGCCCTCTTGCCACCTCTGTGGGCATCTTCATGGGCCCGGGATACCCTGGGAAAGAGAGGGCAGGCTGAACGGGCCTCACCCTCAAGCTGCCCTCGGCCTACCCGGAGTGGCCCTAAGACCAGCAGATAAACCCAAAGGGGGTGGCATGCTGTTCCATACCAGCCTTGCCTCTGGAGACTCTAAGAAGGAAGTGGGTCTGGGGAGGGAGAAGCTGGCACGAAAGGGCTTCCAAGGAACTAAAGCCAACCAGGCAGGAGCCTGACCACTGGTGGGACCATCCTGGCCCAGAGTGGGCACACCCAGGCTCTGTCCAGGCCGTCTCCGCCAGATGCACCACGGGAGTAGAAAGACAAAATGCGGGGACCCCAGGCCAGCGAAGAGTGGCCCGGGCTCCCGAAACCACCCCCCAAGTCCCTCATCCCGGATGAGGCTGGGGAAAAGGCATGCCCGGACATGCTAGTAGTCTGACTGGTGAGGTGGACATTCCAGAAATTGTCACTAAATGACGGTTTTGGTGAACATTTCAAAAGACGTGTAGAGATAATGCCTGTCCGAGGAGCCAGCCCCACGGGGCAGGGGGAGGTCAGCAAGGACTTCCCAGGATACAGACAAGAGTTGGGGGAGGAGGTCCACCTGGGTGAGGCCCGGGGAGCCGCAGGGAACAGGCTCGCATGACCAGGGGCCCGAGTGGGCCGTCCACGGTCCCCACCAGAACAAGGCACCATCAGATTCCAACTAGAAGGATGGATAAACGCCAACACCAACCGCAGCCCACAGCGACCCTGCTGGGCACTGAGTGGGATGTTCTGCGAGTATCATTTTGTCCTTATGCTAACCCAAACGGGGGGCTCCCTGCACAGGGGAGTTGGGGAGCCCGAGCACCTTGGCTCTAGGGTCCTTTCCTGCTATCCCTATCCCTGCTTCCTGTCCTCCCGGCTCACACAGGGACACACAGCAGACCAAGAGAGGCTTTTGTTTAAAAACCATCGGCCGGGCTCGGTGGCTCAGCCTGTAATCCCAACACTTTGGGAGGCCGAGGTGGGTGAATTGCCTGAGCCTGCGGGGTCAAGACCAGCCCAGGCACCTTGGCAAGACCTCATCTCTACAAAAAAAAAAAAAAAAAAAATAGCTGGGTGTGGTAGCACGCATCTGAAGTTCCAGCTACTTGCAAGCTAAGGCAGGATTGCTGGAGCCCATCAGGTTGATGCTGGGGTGGCCATGAGCATGCCACTGTACTCCAGCCTGGGCAACAGAGTGAGATTCTAACTCAAAAAACAAACAAACAAACAAACAAACCCATGGTAACGCTCACTGAGGGCTTCCATGGGATGGTGCTGCCCTTAGAGTACCTGAGAGGATGTGCTGTGGGCCTGTTTCCCAGGCAGGTGCCCACCTGGCAGTGAACCCAGGCTGTCGGTGCTGGAGCCAAGCACAGCCCTCTCTGCCCTCCTTGCCCACTGCTCTTGGCATGGAAGAGACTCAGATCAGAAGAAAGGACTTCTTGGGGGAGGGGCGTGGGACAGATGCCCACCCTGGCTATCTGTTCAGTCCTCCCTCCCTGTCCCCACGGAGACCCCTGCTCTGGGACTGGACTGTCTCCCAAATGTTGGTGTCCAATTCCTTCTGAGAGCCTGGGGCTTCCTCTGCAAGTGGGGGGGTTGTGTGGAAGATGAGGGTTTGGGTGAGGGTGAGAGGACCCCGAACCCATCCCACGCTGGGCCTCAGCTGGCTCTGGCCAATTCCTTGAACTCTGAAGGCCGCAGGAGCTAGAGGGCCCAGAAAGGGAACCAGAGAGTATGGTGCGAACTGGAATCAAGTTTTCATCGCGACAAGGATGTGGCCTCGGAGGCGAGCCCAGGACAGTCAAGCGTAGGCTCGCGGCTCCCAGCTTGGGAGATTCCCAGCCCCCGAGAAGCCACCACAGCCCAGCTCCAGGCCCCTTGGGGTAGGGGGACTGTGGGTGCCCAATGTGGGCAGACAGCCTGAAACCCCGAGGCTGCCTGGCATAGCCTCCGGGAAGGATGAGGCAGAAACGCATCTTTGTCCCCGCTCTGTCCCGGAGGTGAAGAGCCGGCGAGGTTGGGGGTGTCGGCAGGCGGCTGGGAGGACCCCATTTAAATCCTGGGGAGATTATGAGGACGTTTGTGGCAGGCTGTCAGCCCTCATTAAGTTAATGGAACTGGTGAGTTGGCCGGCTTCCAGCGCGCCGGAGAAAGAAAACAAGAAACGTGTCTTCGGCGAAAGAACCCGGGATCCCATTTCGCCCGCAGCCCCAGGAGACTCAGCATCAGTGATGGCCCGACTGCAATGACTTATTGGGAGCTCGCTGAGTATCCTGGTGTCTCAGAAGAATGGCCCGGGCTCCTTGCTGGTATCGGTCTAGAGGGGTGATGTGCAAGCGGCCCAGAGCCCTGCGCATCGCAAAGCCACCGGCCACCAGGGCTCGGGCACGCGGGCTCCAGGGAAGGCTCCTGGGTACCTTGGGAGGGGCCGGCAGGTCACAGAGCAAGGCACCCCTGAAGTTCCCACGGGCTCCCTCGCCAGCCAGGTCACCCTCCATCCCCTCTCCCATGACCTCAGCCCTGGGCTGAGGGCTCCATCCTGTCTCGGCGCCCCCCGCCCCCACAGGCATGTCGGTCCCGCGCTTCCCCAGGGACCCCGCCCCCGACTGCCCTCAGTGCTCCCCAGCCCCACCGGCAAGCCGCCCCCGGCGCCAGGCTTCCTGGCCCTGCTCCCCTGCTCCCCTCCTCCCCATCACCCCGTTTTCATTCACGTCCCTGACGCCACCCTGTTGCAGCCTCTGTGCCTCTCACCGCATTTAACTCCTCTATGATCTCCGTTGTGCAAATAAGGAAGTTGAGGCCCAGAGAGGCCCAGCAACTTGCCCGGGTCGCACAACCTGTGTGAGGCAGAGCCCACCCCTCTGCCGAGTTCCTACCCCCAGCGCCATGAGCCACTTCCATCCTCCCGTCCCTGTCCCCCCGCAGAGGCCTCCCTGACACCCCTTACTTCCCAGTCTCCCGAAGCCCCTCCTTGTAGGGCCTGTACCCCCTTCCAGCCATGGGACGCAGGTCCTAGCACCACCCCATGAAATCACGGATCCTGCCTGCCAGGACCCCCGGTGGGGCGGAGATGGGCCTGGCCGGAGCTTCCTTCCGTGAGGCCCCATTTGTGTAAACCACGGGGTTTCCCAAGTCACCTCTTATCCCACAAGTGGCAGCAGGGACTCGCTGGGACAGCCAGCCCTCTCCTCTGGCACCAGAGAGAACTTCCCCTTCCCCATGGCCCTAAATAGCTCATGTCTGAGGCCACATAGCAGGCCAACACTTGGCTCCTTGGTGCCCATTAGACTCAAGGACAAAGTGACAATGGCACCGTGGGGAGGTGGGTGCTCCTAGGACCTGGGGGGGGGTGAGGGTGCCCCTGCCTAGTTCTGGGCCTCCTGGTCACGAGGATGTTGTCAGCAGTCGGAGGACCTGCCGGGGGCAGGGTATGGGTGTACGTGTATTTCCACAAATCAGATATCGCTTACAGTGCCTGAGGCTGGAGCGAGCTCCCCGGAGTATCTTTCTGTCGAGAGAGGCAGCCGGTTCTGGGCTGTTTCCAAGTCGGCTTGCTCCAAGCCGCAGGGCTGGTTTTGAAACCCAGGACTTAATCGCACATCATCTGCGCAGCCTGGGGATGTCGGCTCCCCGCGGCTGCTCACCTGTCTCCAGCCAGCCTCGCCCTGCCTCCTCCAGGGACCTTCCTTCTGCTCTGGAACCTGCCCCGTGAGCCCCTGCTCTCCGGCGCACTGGGCTCCCTCCGCCCGCCACCCGCCCCCTGCCCTCCACCTGTCCACCGTCCCAGATCGCAGCTCTTCTGCAGGACACCTGCGCCGACCGGCCCATGCCCCCAGAATTGTCCTCCTTTCTGGGGTTCCTGTGACAGCCATGGCCCTGTTTTCTCCCGTCTGTACTCCCAGCCTCATGTAGGGTAGGCATCCCTCAAGCAACAACTGATCAGTGAGCGCTAGGGGGAGGGGCTCCAGGCCAGCAGGGACAGGAGACAGAGCACCAGCCACCCCAGGGTGCAGGGCCGGCCAGGCAGAGGTGCAGCGTGCTGGGCGAGCCTCTCCAGGGCCACCACCCGGTCCCCCGCCTTTCCCTCCCTCCCTCAAGGGAAGGAGAGGTTAATAAACCAATTACTTTGGGCAACGAAGCAAAATAAGTCCCATTAAAGTAATTAATGTCCTTTGCACAGTCCCCATTGGAGAAGACTAATAAATTGGGGCTTTGTCACCATCCGGTAATTTCTTTCTAAGGCGTTTCTTCATCCCTGTCCAACAGCACAGTTTAAGGCTCTGTTAATACTTTTAAGACGGGCTCAATGCCAGACTAATTAGATTTGCATTTCCACCATGGGCCAGGCGAGGCTCGGATGTGCCCAGTGAGGGATGGTCCCGGACCCCGCTGGGCCCCAGGGACAGCACCCGCCTTTGAGAAGGGCCATGTGTGGATTCCCATGCCTGCCTGGGGCGATGGCCTGCTGCCCTGTCTGCTGCTTGGCCTCCCCTTCCCCGGGGAACGGGCCGTGGCTCAGACCCAGGTGGGGGCCAGACCTCGCTCTCAGGGGGTCCCTTCCCGAACCTGCCTCCACTGAGGCTCCCAGGGGGCTCCAGCGTGACCCACACCCCAGGCTCTCCGCTGGGCCCCAGAGCCAAACCATGGTGGGGCCGAGGAGGAGGACTGGAAAGTTGGGGAAAGGGTGACTTTGCAGATAGGAGGCCCGGGGTGGCATCAGCAGCCATAAGTCACGGTGATGGTGTGTGTCCTCGATACGATGTGACGAGACGGGCTCTTCCCTCTGGGCTTGCCTCCCCAGACCCACAGTCCCAGCCGAATCGCAAGGAAAACCCCAGACATGTCCCAGTAAGAGGTCTCCGGCAGCAGCCCTGACCCGCCCTCCTCGGAGCTGACCAAGTCACCAGAAGCAAGGAGGGTGTGAAAAGTTGTCACAGCCTGGAGGGGCCCGAGGAGACAGGGCCACCCGGTGTCACTTGGGATGCTGGAGGGGGCTGTGGACATAAAAAGGCAGTGGGGGAAACAAGAACTGACAGAAGCATGAACTTCAGTTAACGGTCACGCCCCGCTGTGGGCTCACAACGTGAGATGCTAATAGCGGGGTGCCGGCTGA
Organism: Carlito syrichta; assembly: GCF_000164805.1. Taxonomy (NCBI): domain Eukaryota; kingdom Metazoa; phylum Chordata; class Mammalia; order Primates; family Tarsiidae; genus Carlito; species Carlito syrichta. The sequence goes on from NW_007097665.1 coordinate 68,138, forward strand.
GAGATGCATGGGGGCTTCAAAATAATTCTGTGACTCTAAACTGTTCTGACGTGGAGAGCTTCCTCAAAGTGAACGAAAGGCAAAGGTGGCAGGAGAGACGAGGCTGGGCCAGAAGCTGGACAGGAAGCCAGGCAGGAGGCTGGGCCATGGCCCACCCGGTGCTCAGGCTCCCTTGGCTCTCAGGTGGACGGCCCTCCCCGAGGACAAGCTTCATGGGAGGATGAGGGACTGTGGGTAGATCACTGCAGTGTGTCAGAGGGAGCCCCGCCCCCACTGGGTGCGAGGCCTGGCGGAAGGATGCCAAATATCATGTTCCTGGGCCCCCAACCCTATACCCAAAGACATGAGGCATCAGATAAGGCAAGACCTTCGGGGGCTGGGGGACAGGGACTGGGGTCCCATTGGCCCCCCCAGAGTAGGTGGCTGCTGGGCAGTCTCTGTTCCCTCCAAGGCTCAGCCGGCCTCAGCAGACACAACCTCCTGGTTTGCACCCAGAATGACAGCCCAGGGGAGGGTGTGGGGAGCCAGCCCTGGCCATGTCCTTATCTGTGCTAACATACTAGGGACTCCAGGTTCCCAATCTTCCCCAGTCTCTGCTTGCCTCTCCCCCTCCATGTGATGGGTACCGCTACCCTGACCTGGCTGTACGACAGGACCACCATGAGTACACCTGGTCCAGCCTCCATGATGGGACCATCATGGTGGCACCATGACCGGGCAAAGCTGGTTGGGCAAAAGCTCCAGAGCAGGGTGAGAGCCACCAAGCCAGCTCACGTCACCGAGCATGTGTCTGTGCCTGGGGGCTCTCTAGGAACTATTCACTACCAGGTTGAAACCCTGTCCATGTGAACTGGGTCAGGATTAGGTGTGGTCCAGCCCAATGGTGGGTGGGGGGGAGGACTGGGAAGGGACAGGGGACAGGCGAGCCCAACGAAGCAAGAAACGCTAAAGACAAGGCTGAACCTGCTTGAGCCTTGAATGCCAGGGTGTGGACATTTTTTGTATTTTTTATAGAGACGTGGTCTCACTACGTTGCCCAGGCTGGTCTCGAACTCCTGGGCTCAAGCCATCCTCCCATCTCAGCCTCCCAAAGTGCTGGGATGACAGCCCAGCCCAGGGTATGGAATTTGAGCGACCGTGTGGAGCCATTTGTTGAACAGGCAACCAGCCGGCTCTGCCAGTGTAGACAAAAGCAGCTGTAGACAGGGGTAAATGAGTGCCCAAAAATCTCACCTTGTGGACACAGGCACTGGAATTTTGTATGCGTTTCATGTATCAGAACCATTATTCTTCTCTTGATATTTTTCAACCATTCAAAGGTTTAAAGACCACAGTTAGCTCATGGGCCATAAAATAATAGGTGGAAGATCAGAGTTTACAACCTCTGGCAAAGATCAACAGAGTAGACAAGACTGTCTTGTTTAAAAAAAAAGGGAGGGGGCAAAACAGACCACCTTGTGTATAGATGACTGAGATATGCTGATGTCTGCACTGACAAGATCATGAAAAATGCAACAGGAATTGCAAAAATGGTAGACGTCTATGAGCTCAAAAACTCGAAGACCCAGATGAAACAGATACATTCCCAGGACCAGCTAAGACCTCACCCCTGGTACTAAAAGAAATAGAGAACTCGAATTAATAAGTAGTTTAAAAATCCAAACATAATCAGAGACCTCCTTCCAAAACTCAGGCTGGGATGGCTTTGCAGGAGACCTCTAACCAAAGTTCTGGAAAACATCTCAGCGGTTCAGAAAAATGGAATAAGAATCATCTTCAGTTCATTTCAAGAGACAAATGAATTTGATTCTGAATCCATGCAAGAAAATGGCAGGAAAGTAGAATGATAGGCCCATTTCACTGAGGAATATGGAGACAAAAAATCCCAGCCAAACACAATATCAGCTAACCAAACTCAACAATGCAGCAAAAAGAAAACAAAAAACAAAAAACAAAAAACCCAAAAGAAAATGAGTCAGGACTTACCCCAGGGATGCAAAGATATGGAAACCTGAAATACACCCCACTGAATCTCCCCTCAGGGGAACAATGACATGATCATTCCAGTCAGCACAGAAAGCATTTGACAAGGTTCAAAGTCTTCTTCTGGTGCCAAAGGAAGTCTTTAAAGAGTAGGAATGGAAAGGAACTTCTATAACTTGGCAAAGGTTCTAGACCAAAGCCCTACAGAAAACCATGTCATGGGGAAACTTGAAATGCATTTCCATCAAGATCTGGAGGACACCGTGTCCCCACACTACTTCAGGTGGCCCTGGAGACCCACTCAGGGCAAAAGGAAAAGAAGGAACAGGTGCGAGAAACGGGAGAGAGAAAACAGAACTGTTGTTACGTGCTGCTGCTAGGATCCATCCAGTAGACAACCAGCAGGTCAATGATTAGAACTGACAGAAAAATGTCTAGCATGGTTATCACACACAAGATCCGCCCACCCAGGTCATGCATTGCCATAGACCAGCAATAAAATCCTAGGAGAAATACATTCTAGAATGGCACTAGAGACGTATTTGTGTCATCCAAGAATGGCAGACGCAGAAACAGACCCCGTGAACCCTTGTGAGAGAAGGTTGGCGGGCTGCAGTGGGTAACCAGGAAGACTTGCATCCGTGCAGAGACTGTGGGATGTTGTGGAAATTCCAGGTTTTCCTGAATTTAACTGCAAACTCAAGGCAATCCTGAGCAAACTTCGCAGTTGAAATTTTAAGGAAATTCAATAAACGTACCTCTAAAGTTGCCATGGAGAAATAAAACCCCCAGATGAATCAGTCACACTTTAAAGTAGGGAGTAAAGAGCTTTCTGGGTGTTAGAACCCAATTCTAAGCCAGAACATCAGGCCTGGGGGCACCATCATTGTCCCTCAGATGGGCAAATCTTCGGTTCAAAGGGAGAGCACCCCCCATACCCCTCGTGCCCTTGGGGACGCACAGATGACACAGTCAGCCTCCTGCGGACAGGATGGAGAGACTGCAGGGCAGTGGGGAATCCCTCCCTCCAGGGAGGATGGGAAGCTGGATTTTTACCAGAAGTTAGAGACCTAAGCAACAAATGGGGGGGGGGGGAGGCAGGGAAATAGCTCCCCACAGCTCAAATGAGGAAACCCCGAATGGATACCTTGGGCATGTCACGACTGGGAATTTCCATCTGAAGAGGGATGGCTTGTTTCCTGTTCAAGGCTACTCTCTCATGCTGCTGGTGTCCCTGCCAGAACTCCTCTGTCTTTATGGATTCCTTGTTCCCTGTCGTCTTCCCTGCAAGAATCTAAGTTTGGGGATGGGGGTTTTGTCTCTTTTTCCTGCTTCTTTGTCTCCAGGGCCTGGTATGGTGCCTGGCACATTGTAGAGCCCAGGAAATAATTGGCAAATGAACGAACAAATGAGCAAGGAAGGGAATGCGTGCACGCCACATGCCAGCTCCATGCTGGGGGCAGCAGCACCCAAGTCCGGACTGTGCCTGCTCTCAGGCTGCTGCCACATGCTCCCCAGGACTAGAATGGGTCAGGCATCCTTTCCTCCCAGAGGTCCGGAGGGCTCTCACCACCAGAGACGGTCCAGCAGGTGAGCCCGTTTGTGGCCAGCCAGCAAGAGTTCCCTGCCTCTGAGTCCCGAGTTGGTGCTGCCTGTTTGGGAGGAGACCCCAAAATAGGACACGGGGTATCCTGAACAGGCCGGATGCAAGCCATAGCTTTGGGCCGAGTCCCCAGTGGCCCTGGGAGAGCCCCGCCTCACCAGCTGCATGGAGGGCCAGGAGATGGAACCTACAATTCCCCCAGCAAAGAACCTGGATTTTGGGTCCCTAAGCAGGGTATCCCATTCCTACTCCTTCCCCAGCCTCATAAGGAAGCCTTCCAGCGAGGGGTCCGGGAAGGGCCAGGGCACACTCACAGTCACAGACACCATGCCAACTGGTGGGGGGGCGGTGGGGAAGTGGTGATGCCACCAGACACCATATACCCTTCCTGAGCTCTCTTGGGGCCCAAAGTGTGTTTCCCGTGAGCCAGGACCCCAGGACTCCTGCTCTGGGGGAGCAGAAGTGTGTTCAAGGAGGGAATAGACAGTCAATTTTCAGACTGTGGACAAGAGGAAGGTGAAGCTGCCATGGGGACCAACAAGGGGGTGTCCCAAGTCACACAGGGGAGGGTGGCACCTGGGTTCCAGGGACCGTGGATCAGGTAAAAACACGCATGTAGGACCAGGCCCTGAAGATCCACATCTGCTGTCCTGTGAAAACACCTATTTAACTCCCCCGTTATCCCCAAATACCCTTCCAGGAAGAAGCCACCATATGTAAGATTTCTGAGGTAGGCTATTTCTGAGGTAGGCCAGGCTTGGTGGCTCAGCCCGTCATCCCAGCACTTTGGGAGGTCGAGGAGAGTGGACTGCCTGAGGCGGCAGGTTTGAGACCAGCCCGGGCAACTTGGAGAGACCTCATCTCTACAATAAATCAAAAAGTAGCCGGGCACGGTAGCATGCGCCTGTAGTTCTGACTACTTGGAAGGCTGAGGCGGAAGGATTGCTG
>NW_007097665.1:72691-84450 GCF_000164805.1 Carlito syrichta
CTTAAAAAAAAAAAAAAAAAAGATTCCTGAGGCAGTTTATGGACTGAACAGGTTTGTAATGCTGCTGCTGGGGCCACCCCCTTTAAGGACAGATGCCCGTCACACAGTACACTTAGGCTATGGATTAGGTTGGTTTAAACCGGGAATCTGACCTGAGCGCAGCCTAAACGTGCAACCTAACCTGGGTTGTCCCCATGGGTGTTATAAGGGATCTTGTCGTGCAGACCCAGGCTATCTGCACCACCATGCCCTCCAGGCAACACAAACACAATTCTTTCAGATTCTCGTATAACTCTCTTCCCTGTTTTTTAGCTGTTTGATGCCAACTCTCCTCAGCAGAGTCTTCCACAAGCTGCTAATTTAGTTTTCACGGAAGTCTGACATCCGTCTCAGGGCACACTCTCCTGGGCGTGCAAAGTTTAATCTACCCACCTACTCACAACCAGGCAATCACCTGGCTGAGCTCAGGGGGGTCTGGGGAGTGGGTACAGTGACCATGTGGGGGGACCGGGGGTCGAGGGTGGGTTGCAGTGGGGCTGACCACATGCAGGTCATAAAAACTGCAAAAATCCAACTATCATACCAATTTGCTATTCTATTCCATATCTTCCTATTATCCTATTCTCTTTTGAAATAATAATTAAAATGACCTCTAATTTAAAAAAAAAAAGCAGAGCCGGGCTCGGTGACTCAGCCCATAATCCCTCGCTTGGGGAGGCTGAGGTGAGTGGATTGCCTAAGCCTGCGGGTTCGAGACCTGCCTGGGCAACTTGGTGAGACTTCATCTCTACAATAAAGTCAAAAATTAGCCGGGCGTGGTAGCACGTGCCTGTAGTTCCGGCTACTTGGAAGTCTGAGCGGAAGGATCGCCGGAGCACAGCGGGTCGAGGCCGTGGTGGCCAGGAGCGGCCACTGCACTCCAGTCTGGGTGACAGTGAGACTCCAACTCAAAAAAAAAAAGCAGGACAAGTTGGAATGGGCACTGTCAAGGTATATCATATGTGGGCACGCATGTGCACACATGTGTATCCTTGCAGCACGCCTGTTTACCACGGAAGATGAAACCCACAGCTGGGTTGTGGTCAGGGCGTGCTGGCCACCTCTGAGGAGGGCATTGAGGGAGTCAGAGGGGGCGCTTTCCGGGGACACAAGGGCTGCAGGACGTCGTGTGGGGAGCCCCAACTCTCCCCCCACGGGCACCGCTGGCCAACACAGCCACACAGACCCAAGAAGTCAGGCACAGGAGGGACAGGCGGGGCTGTGCTCCCCCAGGGGACTCCAGTCCCTCTCTCCCCTGCCAGCTTAAACTCTCCCTCTGGGCACTGAGTGCGAGGAAGCAGGACGAGAGCCCACGGGCAGATGGACAGCAAGCTGGGGCTCCGCCACCTTGCCATGAGCTGGGGTGAAAGCTGGTCCAGTGCTAAATTGACCAGCGAGCGGGACATGGGGCCTGCTCTGGGGTCTATGCCAGGGCCTGAAGGCAGGGGGGCTTGGCTCCCGAATGCTTCCACAGATGTGAGGAGAGGTGCCCGGCATTGCCCCAGGAGCACGAGGGGGTGCTGGAAGATCCCAGAGACAACAGTTGGTCCCCACGGGGTGAGGGAGGCTCTGGGGGACAGTCTGTGGAAGTCTAGGCTGTCACCGGATGCCGGGTCACATGCTGGGTGCGCTCATCGCCATGAAGAATGCTCCTGCCCTCTGTAGTGTGCTGACCATGTTCCCTGGCTCAGGCTTGCTGAATTGTGGTGTGCCCACTCTGATGCTTACCAAAGCCTGCCTGTGTTCACAAAGAACGCTCCAAAAACGTGGACACTTTGCACAGGGGTTTGGGCAAAGAGCACCTCTCTTGGAGCTGATGAGAAAAACAAGCCAACTACACAAACTCCTGGGGGCCTGCCTGGCCCCGGCGGCTGGGTTGCCACCACACTTGCGCCCAAGGGGCTCGACGTGCTAGGCTTCCCAGGGATCTGTCTGCTCACACGGGGGTCCCCAAGCTGCTGGTTGCTTTGTCTGACCTGGTTTTCTCAGCAACCGGGCAGCGGAGGTCCCAGCCGGCCCGTCCGTGTCGCTGCCAGGCCCCCACGGATCCACGCACAGAGGCAGGGAGGCCTCCCCCTCTCCGGGGTCTTGTTTGCAAAGCTCGGGAGGAACCAGCGGGACACAGCCTGGACAAACACTGAGCATCTTCAGCCCCCAAAAACCACATTGGTAAACACTCCCCCGCCATGCATTTCTGCCTCGGATTGATTCAGCTGCAGCGTGTAAACTGCCCCAGATGCCGCCAGCCGGGGACCCCCCCAGTGCAGTACCAGGGTGCGGTGACCAGTGGCCAGGGGAGTGTCCAGCCAGGTTACCTGCAGGCACATGGGCACCAGCCCGGGCCACCTGCCACCTCTCACCACATCTGATGCACTCAAGCTCAGGGTGTGGGCTGCCCCCACTCCAGACCACACTGCCCATCTCGAGGTGGCCCATTCTGGCCAGCACTACCTGCCAGGTCACCCGCTGCAGGAAGGTCCGTCCACCTCAAGGGTGGGGGAGGGCAAACCTGTTTTTTTCAGAACTTGTTCTTCTTCTTTCTCCCTTTTAATGGGAGAATCCTAACAATGTCCCAGCACTCAGCAGACCATCTCGCAACAGGCTGAACCGTGTCGCTGACTCACACACGAAAGTCAAGAGTTCTGGGGATTACGACACAGACCTGAGCAGCCAGCCCTGGGGGCTAGGAGAGGCGCTGTGAGGGCCCCTGGGGGCTCTGCAGATGGTGACCTAGCCTGGGCCAGAAGGAACGACTAGATGCCCCCAAGAAGACCAACAAGAGAAACCCCTGGTCTTGCGGGGAGGCCCCCAGCCCCAGTTGCCCACACCCCAACTGCGGGGAGGCCACCCATTCTCTGGCCTGGACACGGCTTCCCCAGTGGGCTCCACTCATAGTGATGAAGTGATAATTGCAGGTTGGCGGCAGGGGAAAGTTCTGGAATGTTCCATCCGTAAAAGGGACCAAAGGGCAGGAGGACAGGGACCCAGACAGCTCTCAGGCTGGTACTGCAGAAGAGCATGCTAGGAGGGCCAGGTCCGGGCAGGGGATGGGCTGCAGGTGGAGAGTGACAAGGTGCTCTGGTGACAAGCACCAGACGTGGACAGGGTCATGCTGGATAGGGGTGCACACACACGTGTGTGCCGCCCTGGGGTGGAGGGACTTGGGGCCTTTACGAGACTGGACAGTGGAACAAAAAAGGACAGCCAATACCTCCAGGGCCAACTGGCTGCTGGGCATGGCCACTCCAGTCATGGCAGAACAGGCCTTGCTGGGGGAACATCAGGGTCCCACAGGCACTCAGTGGCAGAGGAAAAGCCACCCTCCTGTGCCTCCCCTCCGCCCTTGGGTGGCTCCCCACTGTGGGATGCCCTGCCCCTGTGCACCACCAGCATGTAGGGACCTCCCTTGCCTTCAAGCCCCAGCCTCTCAGGCATAGCCTGAGACCCCCAGAGACGCTGTAATTCCCACATGAGGCAGCCCAGCCTGAGCCGGTCATGGGTCCGAGAGAGGGGCGCAGGGAGACACAGGAGCATGTCTCCCCAGCCAGGGTCCTGTGCTGGACAGAATATTGGCCCCCAAAATTTCCCTTGTCCTCATCCTCAGAACCTGTGAATATGCTAGGTCACGTGGCAAAGGGACTTAAGGCTACAGATGGAATTAATGAGCCAAACGGCTGATTCTGAGGTGGGAGGTGACACCCTGAATCCCCTGGGTGGCACAGCATGATGACAAGGGTTCTTACATGGGACAGAGGCTGGAGGACCATTGTCAGAGGAGGAGACATAGCTGCAGGGGAAGACCAGAGCGGTGCCAGGTAAAGACTCCCCTGGCTGCAGCTGCCTGTGAAGGGGGAGGTGGGGCCGCAAGCCAAGGGCTGTGGGTACTCCTGGAAGCTGGAAAAGGCAGGAAACAGATTTTCCCCTAGGGCCTCCAGAAGGAACCGGCCCTGCCGACGCCCAGATTTCAGCCCAGTGAAACTCACTTGCAACTACGGGACTGTAAGACGAGAAACTTGTGTTGTTCTAAGCCACCCAGATTTTGGTGATTCGTTACCGTGGCCACAGGAAACAAACACAGGCACCCCAGTCACTCTCTGTCGGACCCTATGCCGGCTGAGCCAAGGCCCCAGGGACACGAGGTCCACCCACCCAAGTTCAGGGCCCGCTGGGAAGGACTTCCAAGTCAACTTGTACTGTCCCCTGGGGCGGGGATGAATCGGGGTCCCTCACCCCATCTGTCACTCACTCCATATCTTTGAACACCTGTATTGCTGTTTGCTTAATGTTCCTTAAACAGACTCTGTTTCCTTATCGAAGTGTATCTGGAGAGCCAGAAAAAGTCACTTCAAATAGAAGGCGGTTGTCAAACGTACACAATAAAAAGAATCTGTTGTATTTGTTAAAGTTGCCCGCCCAGGTCTCTGGACTGTAGTGTCCACTCCCTGTCCCCGGCTCTTGCTCCGGCTGTCCTCGGAGGCTAAGGTCCCCTCCCCGGGCCCTCCCATTGGGTGCCACATGGGGCCTGCTCCTGGCTGTCCGGGGCCGAGGGGGCAGAGCAGGGTGAGGGCAACGGGGACACAGGCCAGTCACTCAGCCAGCTCCACGTAGAGCCTACCCTGGGTCCCCGGGGCCACCATAACACGGCTCACCACCCCGGCCACGCACACTAGGCCTCCCAGCCCCAGCGATTGGACCCCACCATGGAAGCCTCTGCCCCTACCCACAGGGGCTAGCTTCTCTCAGAACCTCCTTCAAGCCACATACCAGAAAGGCTTCCAATAGCTTGTCCCTCTCCTTTCTCTCTGTCCCCTGGATGGGGCCAACCCGGCCAATACCAGCCAGGCGAGGACACCGCACTGACGGGGCCAGCGGTCCCCAGAGCAATCAACCGCTGTCCTGCCACATCCCAGAGACCTCCTGAAGCTCTCGGAGTGTTTCAGCCTTGTACCCTTGACGGAGCCCAGGTGTCTGCTCCCTGGGATTCTGTGGGCTCACTGGCCCGGAGGAACGTCAAGGGGCTGATGGAAAAATCAGGGCATTGTTATCTCCTGGTCTGAGATGAGGTCTTCAGCTCTTCCAGAAGGAAATGGCGGCATTTAATGAGAGCAACGTTGTTCTATAAAGTGGCCTTTTTCACATAATAAAAATGTTGGCCATCTTGTCATTTTGGGGGTGAAGCACGTAATGGACTTCTGATGGGGCCACAGAATCCAAATAGCCATGAACCACGACAGGATGGAACTTCTGGGCTTTCATTCTGTATGGTCTCGGGACCTTGGGTGACCTTGGGCCCACCACCATCACTTGGGGCCTCGGTCCATTCAAGTCCATCTGTGGGATGGGCTGGAACGCCTCACCAGTGCTGGGTGGACGTCACCCATGGGCACTGGACAGGCCTGAGCCAGCCTGGGGTTGCCCTGCTATGACCCTGGCCCACCCTGATGCACTGAGCACACATGTGGGATGCCAGCCTGTGCTAGACACACTGCCCACCCTCAAGGTCACCCCAGGAAGCGGGAGGCAATCCTCACAAGGAGGCAGCAGAAAAGTCAGTCCTCTCAAAGTCACATGGTGGTAGCGGGGCTTGGACTGTCCTCTGTGGACTCCCGGCTTCCGGGAGTCCCATCTCACTGGTGAATGACCACCCTTCATGCACCCATCCACCTGGCCATGAGCAGCCCCTGAGTCTGTGGCCAATGACTGCCCACTCAGTGTCCTGCTCTGAATTCCCGCCAAAGGCTGGGAAGATAGCCTGGCCTGGCTGCAAGTCCCCAGGAAAATGAGATATCCCCCCCGACCCCCCGAGCCCTCACAGGCCCATTTCCTGGCCAAGCCCTGGGTCTTCCCGGTTTCTCCAAAACCCCAGAGGGTTGAGATGGGCACAGCTGTGTTCTCTGACCTCCCAGAGTACTCTGTGTTAGGCCCAGCAGTAGGGCTGGGGTTGGTGCTGGCCGGGGTCTCTGCCCCCAGCAGAGGTGAGCAGAGGCCCCAGACGCCCTCATCAGATGCTGAGTGCCAGGGCCCTGTGTCCTCACACGGGCACTTGGAAGGTGAAGACCTTCTGCCTCTTCCCTTGCTTAGTACAAATATTATCGCCCCTGAGAAGCTCCTACAGTGTCCCTGCCTCATGACAAAGCTGCTGTCTACCCCATGGCCAAGGAGCTTGCCGTGCATGACCCCGTCCCAGCTCACTGCCCCCAGGCCCCTCCCCCGGCCCTCCTCTCTCTGTACCACCCAGAACAGCACCTTTCCTGGCATCTCCCACCGTGACTACAAGCCCAGGCTCCTGGGGGCCAGTGTCTAGGCCAGCACAGGGGAAGAGGACATGATTCTCCCATGAACAAGGGCTGTACCCAGGGCAGGAACTGGATGAAGCTGAGAGGACCCGTCACCGCTCTGTCTCCCGAAAATCCTTCCCTGCACCAATTCCTTCCCGTGTCCCTAAGCAGCTCCTGTGTGGTGTGACCACCTGGTGTCCATGAGGACAATAGTGGGCACTGCAGGTCAGGGCTGTGATGGCCGCCCCCTGCCACAGCCCTGCACTCCTCCCAGGCTGCCTGCGGGCCCAGCCTGCGCCACTCTGGGGGCGAGGCGGACGCGGTGTGAACAGGGGCTGTGCGCTGACCTCGTGTCCCTACCGGGCTTAGACCCGCCAGCCGCATTTTATGGTCTGTCAGGCCAAGCCAGCACGAGGGCTTCCCAGCACATCACACAAAGGGTTCTTGCCGTGCACAGAGTCAGATGGGCTCACGTAGCGATCATAAATATAATTAGCAGACTTTTATTCTCAAGTAGCACTTCTGAAATCTATAAAATTAAGCTAGTATACTGATTTTTAAAACACAAGAACTTTATTGCTCTGTGAGTCAGAGTTTGCCAGCCCACGAGGCCAGGAATTCCCTTGCTTGGCTCACAGGCATCCAGCTGGCCTCCAGGGGCCCTCGGGCCAGAGCCTGCCACGCCCACCCCAGGGGCAGGTGCCCAGGACAGGGAGGTGACCGGGCAGGGATGGACATGTACCCTGTCGGCGACTGCTCCCCAGGGCTCCCCACCCCCCTCACACCCCTGTTTCCCTGCTGGGTGCCTTGGAAGTGAGTCCAGATGTTCTCAAGACCCGGCCTCTGCCCGTCCTGTGGAATGCGCTCCCCGCAAAACAGCTCTTCCTGGCTCCTCCTCTCTTGGGGGAGTCCTGCCTAATCTGTAGCACTGGCCCCATGGCGGTCCCTTCCCACCAGATCCTTTCTGGACCCACTGACCGGATGCAGTAGTTCCGGATCCTGTTTTGGGGGCATTGGGGGTTCCCTGGGGTGAGACCTGGCTCAGGGCACTCAGGACACCCCTGGGCAGGGCAGGCAGGCAGGGCAGGCAGGAGTGGGGGAGGCAGGTGGCAGGGCGGGGCTCTCTTGGCCACCCTCAGTCGCACTTTAGGGTAGGTCGAGGCTGGCCTGGGCCCAGCGCCAGCTCCCACATGTGGCCGTGGGGTTCCTGAACCTTGGGTGTCATATGCTGACTGAATTCTCATCCCAGGCTCCATCTGGCCCAGCACAGGCCCATGGTGCATGGCGGCCGACAGCAGCCCACCAGGGCAGCCACACAGGTGGCAGATGCACGAGCCACTGGAGGCTGCCCTTTGCTCTCGATCACACCTGTGTCAGTGGCGAGAGATCCCAAAGGGACACTTGGAAGGAGCTGGGGGGAGGGACGTCCCCAGGTTCACCGGCCTGAGGACGTGGTACTGATCCTCCCGGGTCCAACCCAGGGGCTTCCCTCAGGCCCCTCCTGCCCCCAGAGCTCGCCTGCTCTCCAGGTATGGAGACCACCATGCGATCCCGAGGCCTCCCCTTGACTCACCCAAGCCCAGCTGGTCACAAGTCCCAGACAGCCTCCAAGTCCAAGACTACACAGACTCCTGCCGTTCTCAGACACTCGGATCCCCCGGCCTCGGGTCTGGGCTCTCCAGGGTACCCCAGGTTCAGATACCATGGATTCTAAACATTCGTGGGCCTTCGTGATCCCCAAGTCCCGGAGTACACCCAGACTTTGTCATCCACCACCCCATATAGTCCCCGAGCCTCAGGACCACGTCACCTTGTCCCGATCCAGCATGCTCCAGGACTGGCGGTCAGGGGCAGCTTCCTTCTGATTTGGGGCATTGGGTGAGCCTGGGGGTGGGCAGGAGGCCTAGGCCCCTTTCTGGGTGGGCTCTGCCCAACAAGCCCCTCTGGGATCTCAGACATGCACCAAGACCACCCCTCCTGGTCCTCGGGCTGCTCACGGGGCCTTCTGTATCCACATCCCAGCAGGGCAAGAAGCTCCCTGGCCTGTGTCCCCGCTCACACAGGACACAGTGTAGGAACAGGCTGGGCCTGTCCCACATAACGCCTCCTGCCTCTGAACGTGACTGCAGCTGGAGATGGGAACTTCTGAGAGGTCACTGTGTTAAAATGGGTCACCAGGGTAGACCCCGATTCAGCAGTACTGGTTCCCTTATCAGAAGAGGACATTAGGACACATACATGCACAGAGGGCCAACCCCGTGAGGACATAGGGAGGAGACGGCATCTGCAAGCCCAGAAGGGAGGCCTCGGAGGGGCCAGCACTGTGACACCTTGACCTCGGACTTCCAGGACCCGGAGAGAATGAATGCTGCTTATGCCGCCAGCCTGTGGTCTTTCTTATGGTAGCCCCAAGCAAGTTCACATAGCCCCAGGCTCTTGAGAAGCTCAACACATGCACACATCAGAAAACCACGAGGAGGGAACGGATGGACAACCGGACCTTGGACCACTCCCAGGACACAGATAGGCGTAGGGAAGGGGGCACTGCAGGATGAAGGCTGACCATGGCGCAGCGGGGCTTTGGGAATCTCTGGCCTAGGAGGGGGTGAGGGGAACGAACCGTGGCCAGGCTTCGAAGGAAGGGGGCAGAGCCACAAGGACCTTGGGAGGGAAGGGCGGCCATGGCCACCCTTGCCAGGGATAGGGCCTTATGGCGTTAGCCTGTCCCCACCTCCCAGCCCAGGGACCTCCGATGCCTCCCATCATCCAGGGACTGGGTTCTCTCCAGGCCCACAAGGTGACCGTCTCGAGGACAACTTAGCAGCCCCTTCCCGCGCTCTCATGCGAGTCCCTTCTGTCACCCTGGTGTGCTGCTGTCAGATTTAACACGTTTTATGGGGGAGCCCAATTTAAGCCAGATGCGTGCTGACAGCCACAGTTCAGGTGATGACAAGACAGGGCTTCCTGGGCACATGTGCCTCTCGTTAGCGTGCCCTGCCAGGCACCTGCCCCGCCGGCCCAGGGCAGTGTGCACACCAGCTCGGCACACATGCCTCACGCGGGCACACACAGCCCTGTCAGAGATCTTCTGAGGACATCGCCTTCTCCGTGGGAAGCCGCAGCCAGCCCCAGCAGGCATCGCCATCCCTATTTCACAGTAGGGGAAACTGAGGCAGGAGGCCCCTCCAAAGCATGCAGCTTATGGCACTTTTTCCCACATAGTAGCTTCCAGAATCACGCCCCCCAGCTGGCACCAAGCACCCCGGGACCTGCCTCTTCCGAAAGTTACCCTCAGGTCTGCTGCTCCTCACAGCCCCCAGGCCCTCCTGAGATCCCCACCACTGGTCTGAGCAAGCAGCCCGAGTTCAGCCTCGCAGACCCACTCACTCCCTTCACCCCGCCTGCCACCAAGCTGCCCATTCAGCTGGCCCAGTGTGACAGGCCAAGGGGCCCAGGTACGGCGTTCTCCCCCACCAGCAGAGGCCGGTGGGCCTGGGGAACTCCCTGTCCAACCATCGCTTGTTCCCCCCCGGCCCTCGGGGCTTCCCGTAGCCTCCAGGAGAGTCCAGCCTCTCACCCAGCCGGCCAGGTCCCTCTCAGCCACCCACACCCCACTGTGCAGCTGACTCCGGCCCGACAAAGCCCTTGTGGGACCAGAACTTTGCCGGCCTTGTGGCCTCTGGCCTGTGCGGCGTTCCCCTCAGTCACCGGGTCGTTCATTCTCAAACACCTGCCGTGTGTTTCTCACACACACCTGCAGCCCTGGGGCTGGAGCAGGGTGGGCCCCGCCAGCACCCGACAGGCGGGAGGTGACGTGTGTGATCAGAGGCCAGAACTGCCAGGAAGGCAAGGCTGGACTGGGAGGCCCCGTAGGGGGTCCCGGGGAGGAATGCGTGGCGGATCCATGGAGGCTTCAGTGAAGGCCTGAAGACCGAAGGGGAGGTAGCCAGGGCGGAGAGTACGCGTGTCTTGGGGGTGGCGGGCCAAGAGGGGGAACAGCATATGCAAAGGCCCTGAGGTAAGAGAGAGACAGCTTGGAAGGCCTGGAGTCCCCTCTCGCCCTCCCCTGCTCTCCACCTGCCAGCGGGCGCTGCATCAGCAGATGCGAGTGTGAGTGGACAGTTCTTGGGTCCCGGCTCCTTCCCCCCACGGTCACCTAGGCCTGGCCATCCCTCCTCTCAAGTCTCTTCCCAGGAGCTGCTGGGAGCAAGCGTGGGGGTTTCTTTACCCTTGGGCTCCCCACACCCTCCCCTCACCTCTGCAGCCAGAGCAAGGACCCCACACAGGGGGGTGCCGTCTACAGCTGCCGAGACCCGCCTGGCACACCGCCTGCGGTAGGCCTGCATGATACGGGAAGCTCGACAAGCCGGGGAGGAGGCTCAGCAAAGGAGATGGAGGATTGGGCGAAAAATGAGGGTCGGGGGATTGGGCGAGAAATGAGGGCCGGGCCACAGGGGCGAGAAGCCCGTGGGGAGCCCCCTGTGCTGCGTGCAGGTGAGAGGTCCAGGTGGGGCCGTCCTCCAGGGAAGAAGCCCTTCTCTCTGGACTGTAGTGGGGCATTTGCAGGAAAGCAGGGCCCCAGGAGACAGGGGTGGGCGGGGAATGTGGAGTTGGGGGCAGCACTCTGGAGCCCCTGGCCACTGGGTGGGGGCTTGTGCTGGGGGACTCTGGGGACATAGGCTAGGTGATGCCTCCTGTTTTCCTGAGAGGGAAACTGAGGCTCTGGGAGGTGAGGGGCGGCTGTGGCCAAGGCCCCTCCTCCCAGAGCCCAGCTGGCTAGCTACCTGTGGGTGGTCACCAGCCCCCAGCAGGAACTCTGGGTCTCTGGGCTTCCCGCGGGCAGGTGGGCCGGAGCCACCCTTGCCCCGGGTGAGATGAGGCTGGGGCCCACAGGGCCAGGAGCCCGCCAGGGCAGGGGTCCCCTCCCGGGCCCCAGTGGGTGGGACAGAGACCCCCAGGCTCCGGCTGCGAGGCGAGGCCTCGGTGGCGGCCACAATAAATATGTTTGTTCAAGGGAAGCCAGGCCGGGAGCTGAGTGCGCCGGCCCGGTGGAGAAGAAAAGGCTGCTTGTGCCTCACACACTGGGGCGATTGTTCATACTCACGCAACTGCTGCCCCGTGGCCGGAAAGGTCAGACGGCCCTCGGGCCCCGTCGGAAGCTCCGGTGCCTCAGGCCCCTGTGCTCGCGCCTGCTGTCAGGGCGCCCGCGCCCACCTCACCTCTGGGCACGGGGAGAGTACCAGGCAGGGCCTGAACGATGGCCCGCATAGGCAAAGGGACAGATGAAGCCACAGCAGCGGGCGTCGGAAGTGGAGTGGAGAGCAGGCCCTGCTGGTGGCCTCAGTGCAGGACGGAAGCAGGGGTGGGGGCAAGGAGGCACCTCCCGGTTCGAGGAGCTTCATGGGGCCTGGGGGGTGGGGTAGCTTGCTCATGGACTGAGCC
>NW_007097665.1:84489-89613 GCF_000164805.1 Carlito syrichta
TGAGCCAAGTGGCACTGGCACTGCGGACTCTGGCTTGGATACCAGGGGACATCATGGTCGGGTGGGAGGCCTGGGAGCATGGACAGCCAATGGCAGCCACTGGGAGTGAGGCCAGCCTTGGCCCACCTGTCAGACCAGGGGTTGTGAGCGCAGCCCGGCCCAGCCATGCTTACACATGGCCACGGTCTTGTGCCCAATGGTCCCTGGATGGCACAGGCGCTTTTCGGCACCTGCCAAACGGATGGGGCCACAGAGTCCGTGATTCGGCACTCCCGCCCCCTCTCTAATTTCAAAACCTGGAGGAAGGAACACAGGAGTCCACGGCTGGCTGGCCTCACGGCTGGCCGGAGTCATGCATCTGGTCTCCTCCTGGGCCACCCTCACCCAGGGCGGCTGGACCAGGAAGGGCATCCCGAGGGGGGTGTCTGCTCAGGGCTCCAGCAGAATTGTGGTGGCGGCAGTGACACCTTTGCAAGGCCGCGGTGCAATCACCTGCTTGGCCAAGTGAGTTCTCCAAGACCCAGAAGAGCTGGGACTGAGTGATAGACAGGGAGTCTTGAGGGAGAGGATCCCAGCAGCTTCTGAGGACACTGGGCCCTAGGGGGTCTCCTGAGTGACTGAATGCCAGGCTGGCCGGGGTGAGCGCATAGGGCACCCCACTTTGCCCTCCTGGCTCTGGGTGCCTCCCCTCTGGCCTTGGTCTCTCCTGAGTGGGCTGCTGGGGGTAAGTCTAAGGACCAGACCCCATGCCCACGCGGTCCCCAGGAAGAGGGGGCCTCTGCAAAGGGGCCTCCTGGAGCCCAGAAAGGGACACAGTGTGGGAGGGAGAATCCCCCGGGGTGAGGCCTGAGGCCCCATGTCCTCCCCTCTCTGGCCTGACGTCCACTTTCCCTCGCATCCAGTGCTGGGGTGGGCGGTGGCCCTGGCTCCCGTTCCCGGGACTCTCCCGCTGACACACGGCTGGAATGTGCCAGACTCCCCTAGGCCTGGATTCCCAAGGGGCCTGGCATTGCGACCGTGGGACGAGGACTTTCGGGCATTGTGCTGTCCGCCCAACAATGGGTGTATGGGTGGCCAGCACCCTTGGACCCCGCCTGCCACTCTTGGCCTTGGGAATTCAGCACTCCTCGAGTGGGCAGCAGTGGACTGCACCTACAGAATGAGGGGCACCAGAGGAGGCCGCCTCTCCCTCCCAGGGCTGCCCGGCCGCCCTCTGCCTCCTCAGACTCTTGAAGATCTTTGGGCTCTGGGTAAAGTTGTCAGGTCAAAGGCGTGAGTCTACTGGCGACCCAGGGCAACAAGGTTGGCTGACTTCCTGTGGGTGGAGCTGGGCCACGATGAGCCGGAGCCGAGGAGGCAGGGCCAGGCTCTCATCCCCGTGGTCGGTCCAGCTGGGGCATTAGCTTCCATTCGGAGGCAACCTCTGGGCCACAGCCACCAAGGCCTGTGCCCGACACGGCCCTGGCGTTGGGCCCCCAGCCTTCCACTCTCCCTCTGCCTCTGCCCACGGAAGCCATCACTGCAGCAAAACTGGCGTGCATCTCCCCATGACAGTCCTTCTCAGGCCCCCTGCCACAGCAGCCCACCCTAATACACCTTCGCCATGCAATGGGGCCCAGATCGGGCGACTTTGTGGCCACATATATGTCACCCCAGCACTGGCCGCCTGGGAACAAGGTCTCAGCCACTCCTGGGGCCTCCCAGGTCCCAGTGGTCTGTCCCTGCCAGAACTCCCTACCCCGTTCCTACTCCCCAAGGGGATACAGGGAGACGAGCTCACGACAGAAGCCAGGGTCGCGGTGCTACGGGGAAGGGCCCACGAGCCGAGGGAGCAGGAGGCCTCGGAAGCCGGAAAAGGCCAGAAACAGAGTCTCCCCTGAGCCTTCAGAGGAAACCAGCCCTGCAGGCACCTTGATTTTAGCTCACATTGGACATCTGGCCTATAGAACCGCTCGAAGATAAGGCTGTGTCGTTCAAAGCCACTAAACTTGTGGAAATTTGTTATAGCAGCAACAGGAAACCGGAGCAGTTCTCCCTTCAAAACAGTCCCACCTGGCTGGCTCAGCTGCCATCCCCTTGCCTGAACTAGTGTAGTAGCCTCTGTCCTGGTCTCCCAGGTCTGTCCCAGCCCCTAGATGGTCCATTCTTGGTTCTGCAGCCAGAATGTTGCTGACTGGGCCAGTCGGGCCCTGCTGAGGGTCGTAGGGGTCTTCATGTGCCTTCCCAGGGTCCTAGCATACCAGCTTTCTTGCTGTCCTGCCAGCCTGTAGGCCTGTCCCCACCTCAGGGTCACTGCTGTGACTGTGCCCTCTGTCTGGGACACTCTCCATGCCATGGGTGTCACCTCCCCCAGTCTGGGAGTCGCTTTCAGGGAGATGCTCCCTGACCCATTCACAACAGGCCCCTTCCGGCACCAGGCCTGCCTGTTTCCCTCCCTTGCCCTCAGATAAACAACATACCACAGTCACCCCTCAGTCTCGGTGGGTCCAGGACCTCCCGCAGACACCAAAGTGTTCAATGCTCACGTCCCTGCTATAAAACAGGGCAGTATTTGAACACGTAACCTTTAGTTCATCTCTAGATACCAGATATCGTGCAAATGCCCAGGAATTGTCATCACACTGCATTATTTAAGGAATAACGACACGGAAATAAACAAAAATGCCTGTGCGTGTTCAGATGTTCGGGACAGACATTTTTCTTTGTGCATGTTTTCGGTCCGTGTTTGAAAACAGCTGACCCCACAGTCAAGGAGGGACAACCATACCCCACATGCTTCTTCAGGGATCTCATGAACATCAGCGGGCTCCACTGTGGAATTTTGCTTTATTCTTGTATCTGTATCGTCACTACTGTGTCCTGTCTCCAGCACCAAAGCAGGCGCTCGATATTTGGGGGAAAATGCATACGTCTCACGTGAAGGTACTTTCTGCCTTATCTCATTAACCTGCCTGGCAGCCCTTCAGCGTGGGCATGTTATTATCGCCTTTTACAGGTGTGGGCCCCAAGGCTAGAGGATTTGTCACCTGCAGGATGACACTTGAGCCCCCCAGCATGGCCTCATCCCTGTGGGGGACTCGAGGGAGGAGGAGTGGGAGCCAGCCAGCCCTTGCCCCTGGGCCTTCCTGAGCGGCCTCCCCTGAGACAATCCTGGACCCTCTCCCCAGGGAGAGCCGACTCCCGGGTTCCTGGCCCAAGTGCCCTTTGTGCCTGCTGGGGCGGGTGGCGGGGGGTAGGGGGCTGCTGGATAAATGGGCTATTGTTCTGGTTAGCGCAGTTGCCAGGCCAGGACACAACAGCCCCTGTGTCTGCCGTGGCTCCCAGAACCAATCAACACCTTATCGCAAGCATTAATCACCCCGCTATCTGCCCCAAATCAGGCAAACACTTCTGGGGACTTCAAACCCCTGACTTCACAGAAGTTTCTGTGTAATAATAGATTAAGTTTCTGGTGGTTCAACAGCCGGCCCTCTGGGGTGGCGTGGGGCTGCCAGGGCCGGGGGGACGCCCCGCTCCCAGCCCTCGGCTGACCACCGGCTGCCATCCAGGCCGGGCCCTCCTGGGAGGCTCCTTCTCCAGCCAGAGCCCTTGGGTGCCCCTCACACCCTAGGCTGGCAGAACCCATGCCAGACTGGGCACGCCTCAGCTCATGCCCCTGGGCCAGCCTCTGGGTGGACCAGCCTCATGCCCTCACCCTCCCGTGCCCCGCCTCTGCTGGTGGCCTACCCTGTGGTGGTTTAGAACCTCATAGAGGAAGTGACCTGGACCCTGGAGAGTCAGAGGTTGTACAGTTAGAAAGCCAGCCTGACTCCAGCCACCCAACAGAGACTCCCAGTTCTAGACAGAGAGCCAGGTAGGCCCTGTGGAAAGAAGAGCTAACAGGTGGGCATTCAGCTAGCCACGACTTCCTGAGGCCAGCGCCGGGGCTGGGGTGGCTCTGTGCCTGGGGTCAGAGTGGAACAGGCAGCCATCCAGGTGGAACGTGCCCTTGGAACACCGGTGGGAGCCACAGCAGAAGGGGCGGGCAAGGGTTGCCCCAGAAAAGGCTCTTGGCAGAGGGGACAGGAGAGGTGAGACCTCTGTGAGGGGAGGACAGAGCCATCCTGTCTTGGAGGATATGTGCAAAGGCCCTAGGGCAGGCATGAGCTGGAAGAAGCTAAGGGACAAGAGGAGGCTGGAGTGGCCAGTGCAGGTGGGCAGGAACTGGCCCCACGGGCCTTGAGCGGGGGTGGAGGTGCTGTGATAAGCAGAGTCCCCGGGGCGGATAGACTCGTCCTCCACCTCCACGGTGTAGCCCTGCAGGGCCCGAAGAGGGAGGAACGCATGACTGTGTTCCTTCCCAGAGTGGACAAAGCTTGTGCCAGAATCGGTGCTCAGCGCCATAGACGGATGTCTCCATGCGTGCTGCTAAACGGCCCCTTCAGAAACACAGCCCTCCCTGCCTGCTCTCGCCACCCACCCTAGGAGGCAGGTCTTGGCGGTTGACACCCACGGGCTCCCTGCCCAGGGCCTTTGATTTGGGTCTGGCCAATGGGACCCCCGGCAGAAGACTGGGAGGAGGCGGCGTGCAATCAGGGCCTCTGCCCACTCCCTGCTGTGGAGCCGTGCCGGGGCCAGCGGCGACCCACCTCTCAGACCCTTGCTCTTTCTAAGTGCCCTGGTGGGACAGCCATTGTTCTGTGGCGCTCTAGGGACCTCCCCCTTCTCCCGGTCCCTTGAGGCTGGGGTGGGATTCACCCCAACAACTCCTGAGGTCTGGGGCTCCTGGTACCCTGCTCACACACAAAGGATAGTCTGGCATCCTCCCGCCCCCACACATAGTTACCACCATCATCCCCATTTTACAGATGAGGAATCTCGGGAACTGGGATTCAGATCCAGGTGCGTCTTCCCCAGGGCCCGGGCGCATTCCCCAGGCTGCCTCCTTGCTAGGCCGGCAGTACACGTTGCTCCAGAACCCCCGCTTCTTAGAGCTGGAGCCCCCTGAAGCCTGGCTTATGCTCGTCTTGCTTCCATTTGGGTGGGTACATTGCTGGGCCTGAGAGGCGAAGGTAAACCCACTAAGGCAGACGTGAGGGCAATTCGTGAGCCCCCCGCCCCGGGCGAACTCCCAGCTCAGGCTGG
>NW_007097665.1:89753-93592 GCF_000164805.1 Carlito syrichta
CCAGGGCCCCTGGGGGGGGGTGAGTGAACACACTCCCTCCCTCTTTAGGGGGCACGAGTGCTTTTGACCTTCCGGTGATCTGCTGACAGCTGCTTGGGAGGAGTCTCTGGGTGAAGGGGGGTCGGCACCCCTGTTGGGGAGGGGGCGGCGATGGCCCAGGAGAGGCACCGGGGAAGACGGCATGCTGGGCTTAAAAGCTCCACTCTTCCCCTATTTCAGTCGGCTCCCATCAGGCCTAGGCAGAAAACAATGCAATTTGGGGGAAAATATCAAATGCTGGCCTCCGTCCACCAGCTCTTCACCAAGGTCCCACCCAGAGTCCCTCTGGACAGATGACCGCCTCCCTCTCACCCTGGCCACAGTTGAGTGGGGGAGGGGGACTGCCAGAACCTGGAGTGGGTGACGTCGCGGCCCCGGGGCTCCGTTTACCCACTCCGCCACGGTGTCATCCTCCCCCCCTGAACTGTGTCTGGGCCCCTCTGGAAACCAGTCACCAGTCCCGGTCTTGCCTCACTCGTGCCTCTCACAGTACCCTGTCCCCCAATCCATCCAGGAGCCCTGGGGTCTGCAGGCCAGAGGCCTGGGCAGACACCGCCCCCTGAGCACGCTCGCCCTAGTCCCGCCACGTCAGCACACGTCTCGTGAGTGATCTCAGCGTCTCTGAGCCGCCGCCCTGACCCACCCTCAGCCTGTTCCTCTGTCCCGGCCAGCTGGAAGCCATCTCCCCGGAGCAGGCAGGTGGTCCTCCCTGGCGGGCTCCCGAGAGGCCGTCCCCAGCCCCGCACCCACGCAGCAGTGGCTCTGTACACACGGTGCCTCAGGGCCCCTTCTCTGCTGGAATGAACCAAGCACTTTGGAATTTGTGAAGAAATCAGGGGTCTTCAGCCTGCTGTTTTTCTTGGCGAGGCCTTATCACAAATTAGTGGGGAAGCCCGAAGGTTAGGGTTTCAGTGAGTTCAGCAGAGTCTGAGAAGCGGGGAGTTGGCCTCCCGCCTCTCCAAGCCAGAAAACGCTTGACCTGTGGGGCCCCGGGGAGCGCTCAGAGCCCGGGATGATTAACCGATTAACCAGGCAGGTGACCTGTGCGTTGCGCGGGGGTGGGGCCGGGAGGCAGCCTTCACACAAGCGTGGGGGTTTTTTCGAAGCCCAGAGGGCCCCATGTACCTTCCCCGGGTCACCCTCTGCTGAAAACGGCCGTGGGGTTTGGAGCCGTGGCCCGGGGCTTCAGGCACTGAAGGCAGGATGGGGTGACCAGGAAGGCTAAAGGCAGGGCTGGATCAGGGTTCCAGGGCAAGCCCCTTGAACCTGGGGACCTCACGCTAAGGGACTTCCTCGACCACAGCTAGACAAGGGTTTCCGCAACTCAGAGAGATCGAGGACCCCCAAACAGACAAACGGCGCGTTGCCTCCACTGCGAGAGTGGGCTCCTCTGACCAAAAGGCAGGCCAGGCTGCCCCTCCTGCTTTGGAAAGCAGGAACCCCCAAATCAAACCACCAAGTAGCCACCAGCCACACAGCGCCTCGCAAAAGCCAGGAGCTTCTGGGCCAGGGCTGCCCCCTCCGCTGAGACCCCACCTGGGACGTCTCACAAGTTAGCCGGCTGTCTCAGGCTGATGTCCGGGCACTCCTCTGAGGCTCTCCACCAGGTCTGAGCTCAGACAGCCCTGGCCTCACTTCTGTCTCCACCTTACCACTCGTGCCCACCCTGCCCCAGCTGCCCCTGGCACCCAGACAGGTCCAGTGGGTTGAGGAGACTCCCCTGAGAGTTCCCAGATCAGGTGGTTTTCACGGATGGGCCAGGCATCCCGGTGGCATGACGGATTCCAATCCAGTGGGGCTCTAGACGGGCCACGCCATCTAGACGGGCCACGACAGACCCTGCCCTCAGCACCTGGTCCAGGTTACCAATCAATCATCTCTACCCTGTGACAGTAACCACCATGCCCCCATTCTGCAGCCGAGGACACTGAGGCTAGTCACCTTTCAACGTCTGGTTCCAGGTGGCATGGTGGGCAAGCAGCAGGGTAGGCTGAGAAGCCAGCTCCTTAATGCCAGAAGCTTGGGCCCAGAGACTCCACCCTCCGTAGACGAGGGGGCCCCTCCCCCATGCGGAACCCCAGTTCTGTTGTCCCGTGTTTCCTTGGGCAGGACCCACGCCCTGCCCTGTGAACCCAGGCACCAGCAGGGAGTGAAGAGAGGACAGTGGGGAGGGCTAGGTGCCCAAGCGGGTGCTCGCAGCCAAGGCACCCTGAGACTCCCCTGCCCTGCTTGAGCAGGGAGACTGTGTTGGAGATGGGGAGGGGGCCACGATGGGTCCCCTCCTAGGTGGTGAGGCCGTCTGATCCAGGCACAAGTACGGCCCCCAGCACGGCCTGCCCCCACCTTTGCCTCCTCCAAGGGCACGTCAGCTTCCCTCGAGGGTTCCAGCCCTGGGGCCGGCGGGACGGGGACCCTGGCCGCCAGCCCCACTCCATTGTGCAGAAACCCAATCCGGGCGGGAGGACGGCTGTCGTTCCTGAGGATTTAGGGCCGTCACCTGGCAGAGCGGGAGGGCTCTCCACCCTGACAGAATAAGTGGTTGCCTGCCGAAAGGTGACACCGCTGAGGGAGCCCGTGCCGGCGGGCGGACGGTATATCATCCGCGCCTGGATGTGTGCGTGTTTTTCTTTCTGTCTTTCCTTCCTGGTCTCCTTGTCGTGGCCCCCCTGGTGATCTTATCGGATTGTCCAGGTCCAGATGTGATTCTCTATCAAAAGGACGGGGCCCCAGGCAGGCCCCGGGGCCGTGTGGAGGACGCAGGGGCTGGAGGATGCAGTGCTGGGCCCCAATCAGACACAGAGTCACATTCAAATTTCTGCTCCATGTGGCAGAGAAAACAGATCCCTCCACGCTAAGGCAGAGCACATAGGCCGCCAGCCTCCCACCCCAGGGGCACATCCCGCTGTGTGTGACTGCCCTGTTCCTCCACCCCTGGACCCTGGGCTCTACCGTGTGACTTGCTTTGGCCACAGGGTCACGAGCAAAGGGGACACAGCAGAGGCTGGCAGCGCCTGTGGTCGGGTGCTAGAAACCCTGTGGCTGCCGGCGGTGTAAGGCCCAGTTAGCCTGTGGGAGGAGAGGCCACGGCTACCGGCCACGGGCCTAACCCACAAATGAGGCCGTCCTGAGCCACTCTGCTCAGGCCAGTCCGTTTGCTCAGCCAACCCACAGGGTCGTGACCATGAGAAACAGTTGCTACTCTGAGCTGCTAGGTCTGGGCCGGCATTGCCTCCGTGGACCTTGGGACTCTCTTTAAAGGCCGTTATTTCCAGGGACCCCCTTATACAGAGGACAGAACCATGGGCCAGGTTTGGAGTTGCCCTCTGTGCTGGGGGCCAGCTGGTCTCACCTGACCAGTCCTTCCTCCCTGCTCCTTTAGCAAGAAGGCTCCGGAAGAGCTCAGAGGCCTGCCGGGGGCCTTGAGGGCTGGAGCTGGGCTCGCTCACCTCTCGTGCCCTGAGAGCCCCAGTGTCTCGTGGAGGCCACAGAGTCTCCATGGCCCTCACTTGTCCAACAGATAGATGGGACAGGGCCGTTGCCCTGGCTGCCTGGGGCGGCAGGGAGTCAGGCCCGCAGCCACAGGCAGGCACGTGAGCTCCGCCGACACACACCAAGCCCCTCAGCAGCCATGCCCCTCAGGCTGCCGAGGAAGAAGGTGGCCTCCAAGACCCATCGCCAGGACCCGCCTGGGGTCCTCCTTGTCTTCACACAGGACTGCCGGCACAGGGATGGGGCCTAGAAGGCTTCCGGGACGCAACTGGCCCACGAGGATGGAGTGGAGCAGAGGCCCTCCTGGGGGA
>NW_007097665.1:93612-100388 GCF_000164805.1 Carlito syrichta
GTCTCTCTGTTGGGCAGGGGCCACGCTTGGTCACAGGGCAGAGCTGGGCAGCACAACTGCCTTGGTATGTTTCAAGTGCCTACCACAGCTGTATTCTAAACATGCTACCGTTGCTCCCAACCAAAAAGAAAGGGGGAGGAAGGGACAGAGCAAGAGGAAGGGAGAGAGAGAGAGGCAGAGAGAGAGAGGGAGGGAGGGAGGGAGACAGAGACATGAAGAAAGAGGGAGAGATAAGGACTCAGAGAGAGGCAGAGACAGAGAGGGAAGACGAGACAGAGGGAGAGAGAGAGAGACAAAGGAGGGAGAAGGACAAAGACAGAGGGAGGGAGGGGGAGAGAGACAGAGGGAATAGCCCTCTTTGGACCCCACTTCTCTTCTGGCTGTTTCCCTCTATGAATAACCCCCGGACATGCCGTGTCGAAGCCTCCCCTCTGCAGTCATGTCCCCTGCCCTCGTGGCTGTAGCCCCGCCCTCATCAGCTTCACCACGACCTCCGTGTGACCAGACTCAGCCATAGTTCTCCATCCGCAGCTCCAGTGCGACCTGCCAGTGACTGGCATGCTGGCTTCTCCCTCCTTCACCTCCTTAGAAAGAGCTTCTCCCCAAGCATCTGCCTTCCTGACCTCCTGTGTGGGGTTCTCCTTGACCCCTGACTTCGGAAGGCCCCGGGCTGAGCCTTGGGCCCTCTCTTTGGGAATCTTGCCCAATCTTGGGACTCCAGATACCAGTTCTGGCATCAAAAGTGCCATGATGTGACTTCCTGCCCAGACCACACCCCCCACTCCAGCACACCCAGACGCCTGTCCCCCAGCCCTCCCAGGTTCCCAGACATCCCCAAGCCACACACAGCTTTGGCCCCTATGGCCTTGCAGGCACTCAGGACACACACCGGGTCCCTCCTTGTGCAAGGTCCACCTCCCAGGTAACCTAGTGCCCTGTGTGATCTTCTGAGTTTCAGAGTCCATGGCCTCTGCCCCTCCATGGCCGCAGCAAGGTGCCAACTGCCTTTGTCTCTAGGCCTGGGTCACTACGCTGGCTTTCTGAGCAGTTGCCTGTTTCTGCCTCAGAGCTTCAAGCTCACCTCCGCGTGGTAGCTACTGGACCTTAAAGACCCTCCTGGCTGGACTTGGCAGCTCAGCCTGTCATCTCTCACCTTTGGGAGGCTGAGGTGAGTGGATGGCCTGAGGCTGCGGGTTCGAGACCCGCCTGGGCAACTTGGCGAGACCTCATCTCTACAATCAATCAAAAAATGAGCCGGGCGTGGTAGTGCATGCCTGTAGTTCCAGCTACTTGGACGGCGGAGGCGGAAGGATCGCCGGAGCCCAGCAGGTCGAGGCTGCAGTGTCCTGATCAGACTCTCTTGTGGCCACATGGTCACCAAGGCCCCCATGGTCGGTCCACACCCCTGCCTCCCTGATGGCCCGTTGTTCTCCTCTCCCAGTGGTCACCCCACCCCAGCCACACTGGCCTCCTGGCAGTTCCCACGCAGGTACCCTCCAACCTCGGGGCACTGGCAGTGGTCTTGCCTCCTCCAGGGAATGGCGTGGCGTCTGCCCGGCCCTGATCTTCTCACAGATGCCCTCTCCCTGCAGTGGGTCTAGGAGCCCCCAGCCTGCTGCACTTATTCTAAGCACATGCATAATCGTCCCAAGATGCCAGTCTCCCTATCTGGGTTCTTCTCTGTCTCCCCATCCCCAAAGGGCACGGCCTCCACTCATCCTCAGAAGGGTACCATGCCCTCCCAGATCTCCTGGGGCGTTGTTATTTTTCACGTTCCCATGAGCTTGAGACTCCGCAACTCAGCTCCCACGTGACCCAGACCTGGCCACGGGAAGGGAGGGCGCATACCCGGGGAGGCTGCACGCCCAGGGAGACCGGTGAGACTTTTGCTCCAGCACTGGGGAGGGCAGAGTCCGGGGGCTGTGGGGGAGGCCCGCTGGGGGCGGGGCTTCCCTGGGGCCTGGCTCCCCAGGCCCCAAGGGGGCCTTTGGGTCAGGACCAAGACGAGTGTGAAGATACTGGAGGCGCTTTGCTCAGAGTTGGGGTGTGCCTGTGTGTGTCCCTCGTGTGGGCGCATATACCTATGTACCTACCTGTGTGGGCCGCCCTGCCATCTACCACGCATGTGTGCCAGCCCCCCGTGGACACGTAGCTACACCTATCTGCATGGCCACGCGGGTTATCCTCAACCCTACTCCCAGCGGCTGCGAGGCAGCTGTACCCCGGAGCCGGGCTTTGCTGTGGCCCCGGCCATGGGTGAGCTTCCTCGAAGTCACCCCCTCACTCACAGCTCTCCAGGGACCCTATGGCACACAGGACCCTGCCTGGGCCCCTCCGCCTCCCCAGGCCCTTCCTCAGGGCCCGTGCTCGGCTCTCGGGAGGAGCTGGCCACCCATGGTTCTACACAACTGTCACTGTCACAGAGAGGTGTCTACCAGAAGATGGTAACTGTCCTTGTCTGCCCTCACCCAGTCTGCTTCTCTTCACTTGCCCACGCCCAGTGAGATGCCACATAACCTGGGAGCCCCGGGAGGAAGGGACACTGGCTTTATGGCTCCCCACACCTCACTCACCAGGGCCCAACTTGCTCTGGGGGTGCAGGGCTCTCCATTCCTCATGCCAGGTAGGACCCCATGAGGCTGTCTGCACACTGTGGCCATTCACCTAGGACCCCGTGGAGAAGAGAGAGCTGCCAAACATGGGATGGCGAAGCCCACGGCAAGTGCCTCCAAGAGGCACTTGGGTGGAGCCAGGCCGCACGGCCTTAGAACGAGGGCATTCCCCGGTGGAGCTGGGTCTCAAGGGTCACTCTAAGACAAGCCCACAGCAAGGCCACCCTGCACTGGCAGAAGGAACAAAGGCTGTCAAAGGGGCTGGGGGACAGACAGACGGATGGCCAGACGGCCAATCATCCAGGTAAGCCTCCTCGGAGGCTCCACCAGCCTCCCGCCTGGGCTGCTGCAGCCCTGGCCGGGCAGGCCATGCCCTTCCTGGCTGTCCGGGAGAGACACATGGCTGAGGGGTCGCCTCCCATGGTCCCTTGCAGCTTAAGTGGCACAGAATGGATCTCATCCTCCTTAAAGACTCCGAGGGAGGAGGCCAGGTGCCCCCGGGGGCCCGCCCCGCCCCCGCCTCCAGCCGACTCCACTCGAGGCCGCTCACCCCTGCAGGCCAAAGAAAAGCCTCGAGAAGACTGTTGCCCGCCGGAATGTAAATCCCCAGAAATATTTCTGCTGATTCCACACACACCTTGGGGGTGAAACAGCCCCGGACCCGCCCGTCGGGCGGCTGGAGACAGCAATTTGCCGATCTGCCAGCCCTCCCAGGCGAGGCGGGGAGGCAGAGCTGGGCCTCGGAATAGCGGGCTCGGCCCTCAAAGCGCCCAGCGGGAGCCGGCTTATTAGCTGCCTCCAAACAAAGGCTGCAAAGGCTCGGGGTCCCCTCGCGAGCAAACCCCCGCGGGGAGCTTTTCAACCCCCAAAGCGCTGCCTTTTAACTCGACCTCCTCAGTAGGACAAACAGGGGGAAGAAATTAGTCGTGGATGACGCTGAATGTTTTGTAACTTGTCGAGTTGTCTCCCTGGAGTTGGTTGGGCCCCAGCAGCTTGTCCCCTTGACATTCAGAACGGATAACCTGAAACAGGCCCCGCCGCCCCCTCCCACCTTTTTAAAACTCTTTACAAGCTTCAAAAGACAAAAACCCTTTCTTGCATCTGGGGCCTGGCTCCCGCAGGTGGCCGGGACTGTCCCTGGCTCTGGCCTGGAAAGCTATGCCTGCCTGAGTCCCTGAAAATCTGGTAGGGGGGTGGTGGGAGGAGGAAGTGGGGGGTGGATGGGCCTGGCTTGGCCCCTGGGATGAGGAGACCCAGCGACAACCTCATCTTTCTCAGGTAGAAAGCCCCCAGAGGCCTCGGGGTCCAGGCCAGGCCCCCACTCCCAGCAAGGCCCATGCCCCGACCCAACACCAAATGGAGAAGACTGAATGAAGATCTCTGAGGAGAGATTCTGAGACTCCCCCAGACAATGTGGGGTCCTGGGTTGTGGAAGCCAGGCCAGCAGGTGCGGGGGACAGGCTGGTGGTAGCCTTGCTCTGGCCCCACCTCAGCGGCCGAGAAAGCTCTTCTCTTGTGCCCTGGCACCCAGGCTGACCACCCAGTGAAGAGCACTCAGAGTAGGACCGGGTAGGAGCTTGGCGTTCTGGACAGGTAGGGGTTAACCACGCGCTGCTGGCTCTGGCCAGCCTGGGTCCCCCTCTCCCTGCAGAGAGCAGCCAGGTGACCTTCGAGGGGGCTGCCTTTGCTGCGGGAGGCGTTCCCAAGGCCAGCGGCCCCCTCCTGGCCTTCAGCTGTCCCCTCGCAAGGCCAGCGCCGGCTCGGCCTGCAGGAGGCCTGACCCCTGCCTGGCTCCGGAAGGCTGCCTAGCCAGGAACTGTGTGCCTGTGTGTGCACACAAGCCAGGTATGGAGAGCTGTGGACAGGTTCGACCTTTCGAGAGGCCACCGACACTTTCTAAGGTCATAACCAACAGGGACACGTGCTGTATCTCGGTTCCTTAAGCTGCATGCACCACTCATTTGGAAGATTCCCATGAACATACTAGAAAGGTCTCCTCGCCACTCTTCAGTGAGCCTGGCAACCGGGCCCCTCACAGCCACCGCCCGAGTGCCACGTAGTCTGGGGACTGGCCTTGGGAATGCGTGAGGTTTGACGTGTGTGTGTGTACCATGAAGCTCCCCACCTCTGCGAGCATGCAAGGGGCCAGGCTAGGGGTCTCAGGCGTGATGTGCTGACCCAGTGACGCATCTCTGACAAGGGTTTGACCTGTGTCCGTGTCTGTTTTTCCGTACCTGAAGATTATGGGAAATGTGGATGCCTCCAGAGATCATGGCCACACCATGGCCATTTTTCTCTCTGAAGCCAGTGTACTGTTTGGCCCCAAAGCTCTGTCCTTAGCTGTCCTGTCTTCATTGGCTTCTGCAGGGCCTTAGGTGTGAGGCCACCAGCAAGGCTTGCCACCAACAGCATTTTGGCCCCAGGGGTGACCCAAAAAACAAAGGTTTTCAGGCCCAGAGGACTCTCGACTTCTTATTTTGACTGCTGGTCTCCAGACTTGGAGACTTGGATTTGTGTGGGGGGTGGGACTCGGATTTGTGTGGGGGGTGAGACTTGGATTTGTGTCGGGGGTGGGACAAAAGGCTTTAGCCAGTGCCATCTCCTGTCCTGTCTCTTGTCTCACGCTCAGGGCAGCTGTGGGGCACGGATACGGTCATCACCTCTGCTTGAGAGATAGGAACTGAGGCTCGAGAGGTCAGCTCTGTACTCCGGGACACACGGCTGGAGGTGGCCCGACATGGTCTGGGAGCTCTGCGGGCCGCAGGGTCTGTTGCCCCCAGCACACACTTACGGGGTTCACAGGCACAGAGGAGCACTTCTGGCCCATGGCAGATGCTGAACTTCCATCCCAGGTGTGGATTCAGCAGCTTTGGGATGAGCCCAGGAATCTGTATTTTAATCGACTTCCCAACCTTAGGGACATGGTGGGGAGGGTGCAGATCTGAGGTCTCCTGCAGGCACAGTAATGACCAGGGATGCCTGCTCAGCCACCAGAGATAAATGGGTACCTGGATACTGATGTGGGCACCTGGCACCGCACGGTCCAGGACTTGGTCAACACCAAGGTAGACATCAAGCCTCCCATGGGGTCTAAACGCAACTGTCCTTCCTCAACAGGTATTAAGTGGACCTGGGGCCGGGCTACCTGGTGCGGAGCCAGCTGGGGAGTGGCGTTCCTGCACAAAAGCCCTCAGTGGACCCCTGGATGGTCTGGGCCAAGCGTGTGCTCCAAGGAGCCTTCTCGGCTTCCAGAAGTCAGCATGGCATCTGCTGGAAGCCAATGCCCGGAGTCGATCCCTGCCTGCCCTCCCTTTTGCTGGTTCACGTGCTGGGAGCCGTACCCTGTACCTGTGAGGCTAGGGGAGGAGGGGTAGGTAGTGCAGGGAACGTGGCAAGGGCAGGAGGCCAGCTGGGGCCAGGGCCGAAGGCTGCTGGGGCTCCCTGGGTGTGGGGGTCTACCTGGGGCTCAGGCCTCCAAGTCCAGAATGAGGATGGGCTGGCATGGATGGGGGGGCACAGAGAAGGAAAGACAGCAGAGGGCAGTGATCAGGAGGACCTCCAGGCTGAAGTGGCCCGAGCTCTACCCGAGGGCTGGGCAGTCCTGCAAGGACTTATGCCAGCATGGGGCCCGTGGGCCCGTCAATCCGGTGTGCACCCTGAGTGGGAAGCAACTCCCCAGACACTGAGTTGCGGGGGACCTGAGAAGACGCCCTGCTGACCAAGCCGAACATGACCTGCTTCTACCATAGTCATGCCTTTCCTGGCCTGCAGAAACAAAGGAAATGGAGCAAAGCTTAGTCCTTTCTTGAGGACCCAGAAGCACCCCAAGTGCTGAGCCACGATGCAGGGGACAGACCTAGCCCCAGGGCGAGCGGGCGATCAGAGGGTTCCTCAGGCCAGAGGTCTCAGCCAAGCACGAGCTTCAGGCGCTGGGGCCACTGGGAGCAGGTTTCCTGCCTGGTCCTGCCCTCAGTCTCAGGTCCCCGGGGCCCCGGGGCTGCACGTGGTACCGCCTGCCACCCGGGTCTCTCCACTTCTGCTCTTCTGAAAGCTTGTGTTTAAAACAAAATTAAAAAGCCAGTCTGTGCAGGCCTGAGGAGCTTTCCTGAACATGGGGGGGCCGGGGTGGGAACGTTCCGGGTGGAGTTGTGGCTTCCTGGGGCT
>NW_007097665.1:100548-118173 GCF_000164805.1 Carlito syrichta
GGGAGGGGAGACATTCTACTGTGGCTACCTAGACGTCCACCTCGCGGCTTGCTCTCCAGCGTCCCAAGGCTGAGACTTTGGGGGACACTGGGAACACTGCACTTGGAAGGGTAGGCTGCCACTAAACTCATTTTGTGAGTCCTGTCCGTCCATGCTCGCTCTCACTTTGGGGTGACCCACGAGCTGACTTCCAACCGCCCTTTCTCCTCCTAAACAGCCGAGGTGACCCACCCAGGCTCTGAAGTCTGAAGGACGCTGTGTTGGCACAGTCTGCATCCCACCCCACGGGAGCTGCTCAACCATCTGCCCTGCCAGGCACCTGAAGGAAGATGGATGGAGGCTGCTTGAGACAGCAGAAAACCTGGCCAGCCTGTGCCAGACAGGCAGCACCAGACGGCAGGCACCAAGGGGATGTTTGTTCCTCGGCGGGACCTCAGCTGTCCTGACTAACACAGGCTACCAAACAGCACCACGCCTGACACAGAGACGCCCAACTCACTCAGGGGAATTCTGTGGAGTGCTTGCTGTGTGCCTGGCCGTGGGCTGGGTGGTGTCTGCAAGCTGCCCGTTCTTTAGGACTCACAGAGCTCTTGACCCTGGCTGATTTCAGCTCCCTCCAAAAGCAGAGAGAGAGAGTCCCTTGGGATTCAGAACCCTAGCGCCCCTCCCCCATTCACTGGGGGCCATCCAACTCCGCCCTGAACCCCCGTGCCTTCCACGGCGCCCCTCGTGAGAGGGAGTTCCCACGTCTCGGGCAGGCTGGGAGTCTGGAGTCCCTGGGCTGGCATGGCTGGGAAGCCCTCGAGATAAGATATTCCAGGAGGCAGGGAGTGGAAGTGTCAGCGCTGTAAACGCTAATAAAGCTACTTGGCAAGCCAACCCCAAGAACCTGGGTAGGAACACAGGGAAGCCGGAGGCCGGCCTCTCTCAGGCCAGCAGCAAGGTTCACGGTGGGAAGGGACACAGCTCTTCCAGAGAGCCGGGCCGAGGAGGCCTGGGACCTGTGCTCTGAACAACGGGCTGCCTTTTCCCACAGTGGCTTGACCAGCCTGCCACACAGCTCCACCACCCAAAGCAGTCCCCTCGGGGGTGCCCTGGGAGCCACGGCACATCTGAGGAGGCCGGTGGGGCTGCTTCAGCTCGGAGCTTTGTCCTGACTTCTCTCCCTTGGGAGAGGACCGTCTGAACGGGGCTTGGAGAGGGGGCGTGTTACTTTGGGGTTATTTATGGCCCCCCAAATGTGAAAGATTTTAAGTGATACAATCAGCAATCAGCGTGGGCCCAGTCACCAAGACAAACGGGGCGGCCAGGCATGGGGGCTCTGACCTCTGCGGCTGGCGTCAGTGCTTCAAGGACAGAGTTGCCCCCCCCACTCTCGGTGCCTACGAGGTCAAAGGCAGGGCGCCATCTCGGCCGAAACCCTCTCGAATTTGTTTTCACAGGAGGGAATTCATCCTGAAGCCATCGGCCCTAGGGTGTCAGGGAGGCCCTGTTTTATCTCACAGAGTCAAATCTGAAATTTGTCTGCGGGGTGAAGGGCAGCCTCTCCCAGGCCATCCTTCACCGAGGGGCTCGCCCAAAGGGCTTGGATGCAACATGAGAGACAGTTTTATGGTTTGCATCACCCTGGTCCCTGCCCTGGCTACCCCCACCCCCTGCCCACACAATCAGCCAAGCACTGGCTAGTGTGACTGACATCCGCCCCCTCCATTCCTTGCCACTCTAGGAGGCCAGGAGGCATTTAGGCCAATGCTGGGCTCTGGGGAAGTATGGGGCAGCCCTGGCGGGACAGTCCTCATTAGGGAGCGCCCTCTAGAATGTGGCCAGCAGGACAAGGTGTGGAGGGAGTTCCCAGGAGGTCTCCTCAACCCCCCTGAACCACTGCCTTTCACCCAAGAGGTCCCCCTAAGTCTGACCCCCAGGTGGTCACGGGCTCCCAAGGCTGGCAGGGGCCAGGAGGGGTGTGCCACAGGACACTTCAGGAGGGGCGACGGGGACAAAGGCATTTCCAGGGCATGGTGGCCCCTACCACACTGCAGTTGGAAATTGAGGCCTCTTGGCTGCCCTCTCCACAACCCTGCCTGGGCCTGGCTGCACAGGGGTCCTCCTTGGTCTCCTGCCTTCCTGCGCTGACTACCAAAGGGGCTGGGGGATCTGCAAAGCCCACCCTGCCCCTCCTGCCCACCCCTCTGCCCATCCTACCAGTCTCCCCAGTTCTCCCACAAGCGCTCGTGTGACACGACCCTGACAGCACGGGCTCCCCTGAGTTCTCCAGAGCATAGAGACCCTGAGAGGAGACGGAGACTAAACCCTGACGGGTGGCTTTCTAGCTGAGTCTCTGGGGCTCCCAGGAGGATGGGTGAGGGTTGTATGCCATGCCAAGGCCCTTGCGGTCGCCCTTGCCAAGTGTCCCCAGCAATGTTCCTGCTGGCCCTTACACTGTTATTCCCCACCGGAACCAACCACTCGCTGAGGTGCTGGCTGCGCCTTGGGGCTCTGTGGGCCCAACACCAGCCCCCTCCTCCAGAGCCTGTTCCTGCTCTCTCCCTAGGGTGTGCAGGTGAAATTCTTGCCAAGCCCAAGAACGGTGTTGTGAGGAACCCCGGAACTGGGTCCCCAGGGCCTGAACTCTTTCTGTCACCCCTTTGCTGGGGGAAGGAATGCCGCCATTGGAAAGCCAATGCTGATTCCTGGGCTGACCTCCTAACCCTACCACCCTGGCCTCAAGAGCCTTGACCCAGCCCGGGCTGCTGGCTACCTTGCCCCGTCACTCTCCAGGCCTTTGTGTGCACTGTGCCTGCTGCCTGGCACGTCACTTCCTCCTTCTAGAATCCATTTCCACGTAGGCCGGGCTGACCCTGAAGGCCACCCGCTGCTGCCACGAGCTCCTCCATCCACCCAGAGCACCCGCGGTGCCTGAGCCCTGTTCCCAGACCCGGGGACTCAGGGGTGAACAGGGGAAGCAGAGAGCAGACACTTCTCACTGCTGACAGAACGACGATCCAGCTGCCCTGGCTCCACCCAGCACTCTCAGCCCTAGCAGAGGAGCCATGCGAGGAAGACCAGAACCCACGGTCCAGCAGGCCATGTGGCCGGAGCACTCGCTGCCTCTCAGAGGCCTGGGAGGGCCTCAGGGGGCTGGCCTAGGGGCCCAGGCTGTGTGGGGAGAGCGGGCTGCGGGGGAGGGGAGGCCAGGGAGGAGAGGCCCACCCCCACCTAGGGGGTGTGGAGCACCAGAACCCTCCTGTGGACTCCTCCCTTGAGTCAACGAGAGGGACAAGGAGGCCCCCTCCAGCTCAGCGCCCTGTGTGTCCAGGACCGTGCTCGGCCTGCAGCAGGCCCCGATGACGGGAGAGGCTCAGAAAGGGGCCCCCACCCCCCGGCCTTGGCCCCTTGGAGTCTCTTTGGAGACTGCCTGCAGGGTGGGGGTGGGGGCCCGGGCCTGGGTGCCTGAGTGGCAGCTGCCCTGGAACTCCCGGAGTTAGCGGGAACTGAGTGGGAAGCGTAGAACAAAGGCGCGGGGGTGAGCGGCGTGCTGGGCCATCGTGTCTGCAGGGCCAGGCTCTGAGCGCGTGTTTGCCCATCTGGAAGCAATATTGCAGTAATGTAAGACGGCCAGAATACGGTATATCCTCTGAATCCATGAACTCTACAGCGAGGAATATGGATTTAATAGATAATCTCTCCAGCAGCCAAAAGAGCCCGGATCCCTCCCCAGGCCTTCACCCTGCACTGCGCTCCGCCTGCAGCCCGCTCGGCCAGGGGCCCACAGCGCCTGTGGCCACGGGCCGTCCCAGCTCGGCACTCTCTGTTTCCTCTCTTTGGGTGGGAGTGGGGGGAGCGACGGAAACCCGCTCCGGGGCCAGCAAGGGCGCCTGTCCTGCGACCCCCTTCCCGCAGCGGGAAAAACCAGATCGGAGAACAGTCAGAAAGAAGGGGATGGTGGTGATTAATCACAACCTACGACGGCTATGACTTGTTCTGGAATCTGGGGGAGAAGACGACCATGTATGCGGCTCTTCCCAACTTAATATAGCTGGAATAATAAAATAAAACAATATAAACCACAGCGGAAAAGATGACTGGAGAGTTTTTACGGCGAGCAGGAGAGGAAGAGCCCAGAAGGCCGAGGAGCGCTGCAAACAATGTGATTCAGGGACGGCTTCCAGGAGGCGGAGAAGGCGCAGGACGCAGGTCGGGCTGGCCTGGGGCACCGGACGAGCTGGGACTCTGGTCTGGTGGGATCCTGGCTGCTCTCTGGGATCTCATTTCAGAGGCTCATTCACCCTAATGTAAAATCGCCGAAATACCAAAGGCTTTGCAAAGTTGTTAATTTCATGGAGCGTCATTAGCCTGTCACTTCCTGGGTGCCCCTGTGTCAAGGGGTGGGCAGTGCAGGCGGGCCTCTGGCTTCTCATCCTCAGCAGCACCCCCACCCCACGCTGATTACAAGCCCGAGGGTCTTCCAGGCAGTCGGCCTTCCTCCGAGAACAGCCTCAGAGTGAGGCGGGGGCTGAGGCCTTCCATTCCCCCCACCACTCCCCTCCCTGCGTCCAGCCCAGAGACTCCAGGGGACAATCACGTGCACACTCCAAGTCAAGAGGCCACAAGAAAGACCTGCCCGGGAGAGCACAGAGCTGTGCAGCTCTGGCTTCCAGGTCTTCGGGTGTGGCTGTGGGAGGGTGAGGGAGGCCAAGGCTGGGGCGCTGGAGAAAACGGGGGTTTTCAGCTGGTCCCATCTGCATGCTCCAAGAGGAACAAAAGCCCCCAGAGCCCCTCACCTAGGAGAAGAGGGCCTAGCACTTGCTCCCCTACCTCCCAGTCCAGGGAGCGTTCCAGAAGGGACGGGAGCGCAATATCTTCCCTGAAACACTTCACTGGGATTACTGGGGTCCCTGCTCTGAGCTGCCCCACAAGCACCAGGTTCCGTGCCCTGCTGGGCTTGTCCTCCCCAGGGCAGAAGTCATCAGAGTCAGGCTACACCACACCGTCACTCCCACAGCTAGCAGAGGGCCAGACATCCAGAAGGCACACAATAAATGCAGCCTACCGAGGTGAATGGAGTGAGCAAACGTTCCCAACTTAAATAAGACACCAGCACAAGTTCCTCCCCGGTTCACAAAGGACCTGAGAGCCATCACTTCTTTGGATCCAGGTCCCCTCGCTGGCTCTCTGGGGGGCAGGGAACACAGGATTTCTCTGTTTTGCGGATGGGGGACACGAAGCCCAGGCACACCAAAAGGTAGTGATCCAACTTGGCCCAGTAGGACTTAGCCCCACCCCACCCAAGGGGACGGACACAGGTGAACAGGTGAATAGCCCCAGCCACCTGCCACCTGCCCGTCGCTTCAGGCAGGCCTTCACCACGAGCCGACCCTACCTCCCCTCAAAGGCGTTCTCCTCAGAAGCGGTGCCAGGACCCTCCTGCCGAAGTCTGCCGAGCGGATTTGAGACCCTTGAGTTGAAAGGAAATTTGAAAAATCAAATTCCTTTTGTAAGCTGCCAAAGTCCCATTTCCCTGGCAAGTGAGGCCCTAAGATGCCTTGCTTAGTGTTTAAGGACTGTTTATCGGTAAGGGGGGTCTGCCTGGGACACAGCCCCATTATACCCACAGCCCCCTCTGGACCCCCACATAGTCTGTCCGGCCGTGGGATGCAGGTATTGGTGGGATAGAGGAGCTACCATGGCCTCAGAGAGCCCATCCTAGGGATGGCACTCGTAGTTGGCAAAGGATGACCAAGGATGAGGAGAAGCCCCCACAAGGTGCCACGAGAGCCCGTGGACAGAAGGGGTGGCTCAGAGAGCCCGTTGGGCCTGGGACACCTGGGACCTTTTAGAGAAGGGGTCAGGCAGGGATGCAGGCTATGCAAAGATTTGGGCCCGAGTGCCTCTCTGCACACGGCGACAAGACAGTCAGCCACAAAGCAGTAGCACCAGAGGCCAGAGGACCTGGAAGGGGCCACGGGGCCCAGAGCGGTGTGGAGGCTCCCTGGAAGATGGGTCCAGAGGGTGAGCAGAACCCAGTACATGGGGAGAAAGGACAGTCACTGGTTACTGTCACACAAAACCCACAAGATATATATCAGCAGTACAAAGACTAGTCTCTGAAAATGGAAAGACATTCTTGAATGAAACTTTTAAGACTTGAAACACAGCAAAAAGATGTCCCCTACTCATGGATTGGACAACTTAGCATAGTTAAGACGGCAGTATTCCCCAAACCGACCTAGAAATTTTTATTATTTTTTATTTTATTTTTTTTGAGTGGGAGTCTTACTCCATCACCCACGCTGGAGCACTGTGGCACACTCATGGCCACCCCAGCATCGACCTGCTGGGCTCTGGTGATCCTTCCGCCTCAGCCTTGCAAGTAGCTGAAACTACAGGCGCGCGCTACCGCGCCTGGCTAGTTTTTACTTTTATTGTAGAGATGAGGTCTCACCAAGTTGCCCGAGCTGGTCTCAAACCTGCGGGCTAGGTGATCCACTCGCCTCAGCCTCCCAAAGTGCTGGGATCACAGGCTGAGCCACCGAGCCCGGCCTGACCTAGACATTGAATGCAACTCCTCTCAGAATCCCAGCTGGCTTCTCTGCAGACACTGGCAAGCTGATCATAAGATTCATATGGAAATTCAAAGGACCAGGGAAAGACAAAACAATCTTGAAAAAAGAGGAACACAGTTGGAAAACTCACACTTCCGGATTTCAAGACTTACTACAATTATTATAACTACCAAGTTATAATAATTAAGACAATGCGGTATAGATCAATGATAGAGAATTGGTAGTTTAGAAACACTGTTAATTTTTGACAAGGGTGCCAAGATCCTTCAACAGAGCAAGAATAGTCTTTTTAACACTTGGTGCCGGGACACATGACAGAGAATAAAGGTAGGTCCCTACCCCTACCTCACACCCTATCTTAACTCAAAATGGATCTAAGACCCAAATGGAAGAGATAGAAGTGTAAAACTCTTGAAGGAAAATATAAGTGTAAATATTTTTGACATTGGGTTTGCACGTTGTTACTTGGCTATGACACCCAAAATATAAGCAACAAAAGAAAAATAGATAAATTGGACTTTGTCAATGTTAAAAATTTTTGTGTCATTAAGAAAGTCAAAAGACAACCCACAGAATGGGAAAAATGATATCTGATAAGAGCCTTAACTCTAGAACGTAAGAACTTGCATCTAGAATATAAAAAACTCTACTCAATAAGAAGACAAATAACCCAATTAAGATTCGGGCAAAGGATCTGAATAGGCATTTCTCCAAAGCAGACATGCGAAAGACTCACAAGTGCATGAAAAGATGCAAATCAAAACCATGACGAGATAGTACTTTGCATCCAACAGGATGGCTAAAATGAAAATAGCAGACAGTAAAAAGTGTTGATGAGGTTGTGGAAATAGGAACCCTCACTCACTGCGGGTGGGAATGCAACTGGTGTGACCATACTGGAAAACAGCTGGGCAACTCCTCAAAAAATTAAACGTGCAGTTACCGTATGTCTCAAAAGCTCTACTCCTAGGGATACACCAAGAGGAGGGAAAACACCTATATGTCCACAAAAAACCCTAGGTCCAAATGTTCCTGGCAGTATTATTCATAATAGCTAAAAAAGTGAAAACAGCCCAAACGTTCATCCATGAATGAGTTGATAAATACAGTGGGGTGTATCCATACTGTGGAATATTTGGCCACAAAAAGGAATGAAACCCGGATGGTACATGCTACAGCATGAACGGGCCTTGAAAACCCTGGGTTAAGTGAAGGAACTCAGTCAACGAAAATCCGCACAGTGCATGAGTCCAGCGATATGAAATGTTCAACACAGGCAGCTTCGTGGAGATAGATGGAAGGCAGAGTCGTGGCCGATTAGGGCTGGGGAATGAGAAGGGACATGGAAGTGACGGCTACAGAAAGCAGGGCTTCTTTTAGGGGTGCTGAAATTGTTCTGGAACCAGAAGAGGAGAGATTGCACAACTCTGAACACACTAAGAACCACGGAATCGTACACTCTCCATGGGCAAGTCGTACGGTATGTGAATTGTATCTGAATAAAGTTGCTAGCAAAGCAAAAATAAAAACTCCCCAAAGTGCACAACGAACAAAAACACTAAATAGCCCTGCGGACTCTAGCGCCATGGCAGACCCCGAGAGTGGCTCCTGGGTCCTGGCTGGCCCTGAACGTGGGGGCCCAGGGAGCCCCACAGGCCCCGGCGCCAAGCCTCTCCCTGCTTCTTGCTACGCGGCCCGGGTTTGATGTTTCTCATGGTGAGAGCCCAGGAACAGAGAGCCAGAAGCCCTGTGCAGCTGGGGCTGGGGGCGGGGGGGCCTGGAAGCCAGGCGGCAGGGATGGAGGCTCCCACGCTCCAGGGCCAAGCTGACGTGACTAAAGCTAAACAGACCCCGTGCCACAACGGGGTTACAGCTAATTCCGCACAGCACACCGAGCCCTCGCCAGTGATGGCAGCCTCGGGGAGGGGCGCGGAGCAGGCAGCCCCAAAGGTAATTTGCACACAGAGTTTATAAGGCCCCTCAGCTCTTTTAAACATATGCTTCTCTGATTATAAACAGCTGATGGCTCACAAGATTCAGATTTTCCAGCAGGGCTTCCAAAAAAAGATTGCACTCCAAGCAGAGAAAGGTGACCGGGGGCTTTGCCGCGGACGTAAATCCAGCCATGTGCTCACACGGCTGGAGCTGCCCCTGTTGCCAGGCTCCGAACTTGTCACATCTTTAAAATGTCTGCTGCTGTTGACATGTCCCAAGGAGGGCTTCGGCCCTGGCCGTTGGCCTGGGGAGGGAACAGGGTGACGGAGGTGGAGCCACCCGCGCAAACTGGATCTTTGGTCTCCCAGGAGCTGAGGCTGCTGAAGCCTTTGCACCCTCTCCCAAGGCGTTGAGACCTAGGCTGAGGGCCTTCCGGTCACTGCCCACCCTGTGCACCCCAGGCCAACCCTCCTGGGTGTCAACCCCCTTGCTACCTACCTGGCCCACCAGGGGGTATCCCTGGGAGCAAGCTCTGCTATCTTCTGCCCTGCCCTCCTTGGGGTTCTGGGTGCACTGAAGTTAGAAAGAAAGAGCCGAGCGAAACAGAAATTCCAGCAAGAAGCCTCAGGGCCACGAGCCCCAATGGGCTCCCAGGCCACACTGCCTTGCCAGGTTCTGCTCAGCTGTGCCAGCAGGTTGGGTTGTAGACACCAGCGAGGAAACTCGTCCCTCTGAGGAGAGTGTTAGAGTTAAGTGCGTCATGGAGTCACTGAAGGCACAGGCTTGGAGTTCTTTCTCTCCAGAGGAGAGCGTCTTGGAGGCCTCCGCAGCCCTATTCCATAAAAAACAGTCATGTTCAAATGGAGCAATTCGCAAGCAGGGTCTCCTGGGGCCCCTGAGCCTGGCTGTCTGTTGGGGAAGCCTTGGGCAGGAGGCGCACAGCCCGAGGGTCCTGGTACCTCGAGAAGTCAGCTGCCCACACCTTGCTCCCAAC
Source organism: Carlito syrichta (assembly GCF_000164805.1). Classification (NCBI taxonomy): domain Eukaryota; kingdom Metazoa; phylum Chordata; class Mammalia; order Primates; family Tarsiidae; genus Carlito; species Carlito syrichta. Next base: position 110,041 of record NW_007097665.1, read on the forward strand.
CTGTGCACATTCACCCAGCCTCCAATGGGACCTTGGAGGGCAGCACGTCTGGGTTTGGTGCCACAAAGCCAAGCAGGGGCAAAGGCACACCCACCCTCCCAGTCCCTAGCAGGTCCCCCATCCTCGGCAGAAGTTGCCTCTGCAAGCAAAGAGGGAAGGGCAGACCCTGGCCCCAGGATGCCCAGTACAGCCCAGACCCAGCACCTTCTACCTACCAGATGCCTGGCAATTCCCTTGACCCCTCTACGCCTCGATTTCTCCGTGTCTATAGTGGGCAGGGATGAGGACAAAGCCCTCAGACCCGTGTCTGACTTAGTCAGTGCTACAGAACTGTTCGGCAGATACACAGACAAAGCCTCCTTGCTTGGAGTGGGCGCAAGCATGGCCACACATGGCTCTCCTGGGTCCAGGCTGCAGGGAGAGCCTTGCAGGGCCCAGGACACCAGCTGCTGGCAGGGGCTGCCTGGTGAGTGGGAGCACAGTCCCCGGGATGGGGGGGTCTGGAGAGAGCAGTAGCCACTCTGTGCCCAGGCAGGGCCTGACTGGGACAGCTCCGTGCTGCCCTGTAACTCACTTCCCAAGGCCTAAAGGAATCTCGCTCAACAACCACAGCTGACACCGGTGTTCCAGTTTGCGTCCACAGAACAGGAGCAAACCCTGCTTCCAGCACTGGCCTCTCCCCGCAACGCAGGACCAGAGGCAAACAGGAAGGGGCTTCGGTGCCACTCGCCACCCACCCACAGGATCCTGCAACCACCCCGTCATGCCTGTTTTCTCTGTGGTTGACCCCAAGAGGTCATGGCAAAGTTCCGGGGCACACAAAACAAACTGGGGACAGAACTGGCTGTCGAAGACCCCTCCTCCAGGCCCTGTGGGAACCATCCTGAGTTTTACTCACAGCCTGAGGAAATGGATTTAGAGATTCTTTTTTTAAATTTTTTTTTAGTTGGAGTCTCACTGTGTCACCCAGACTAGAGCGCGGTGGCCACTCCCGGTTACTGCAGCCTTGACCTGCTGGGCTCCAGTGATCCTTCCCCCTCAGCCTTCCTAATAGCCGGAACTACAGGCATGTGCTACCATGCCGGCTAATTTTTTGATTTATTGTAGAGACGAGGTCTTGCTAAGTTGTCCAGCAGGCTCGAACCTGCGGGCTCAGGCAATCCACTCACCTCGGCCTCCCAAAGGCGCGGGATTACAGGCTGAGCCACCGAGCCCAACTTTGGATGTTCTCCTAGGGAGAAAAAGTCACCTGTCACCTTTCCCAAATTGTACTCCAGCCATCAGCTTCTCACCCTCGTGAGCACACAGTACTTAAGTCAGTCCCTGTCCCCAAATCTCTCTTGTCTCTGGAAGCTGACCTGTGTTGGGGAGTGGTTCTCACGGACACCCCAGGTTAAGAGCCCCTGGTCTAGAGGATAGAGTTCAAATACTGAGAGAACAGAGAGGGAATGTGCATGCCTGGGGCAGATGTGCTACCTGGACACAGTTCTGTTTCTCCTGCCCAGATACTTTCCTGGCGGCCACCAGCCATGGAAACGCTGACAGGCAGGCAGAGCCCACTCCACTCTTCCTGGTGTGGGTCAGACTACACGGAGTGAGTGTGAACGGCTATATTAGCGGGCTGTAACTGAGTACCCTACAACTCCATACCTTTAAGCAACACACATTTTTTTATTGATCCCCTCACAGTTTCAGTGGGGCCTGGAAGTAACTTGGCTGAGTGGTTCTGGCTCAGGGTATCTTGTGGGGCTACAGCTAAGATGAGACCAGGGCTGCTGTCTCATCAGAAGGCTTGACTGGGGCTGGAGGGTCTGCCTTTAAGCTCACTCATTAGGCCTCCATGCCTCATCATGGGGACTGCTCCACAGGGGTGCCGAGTGTCCTCACACCATGGTGGCTAGTGTCTTCTGGAATAAGTGATCCCAGGGAGAGAAAGCAAGGGGAAGCCACAGTGCCTTTCATGATCTAATCTCGGAGTCATACTCCGTCGCTTCTTCCATATTCTATGTGTCAGAAGCAAACCTCTAAGTCCAGCTCAAACTCACCGGGAGGGGCGTTAAACTTCACTTCTTGAAGGGAGGAGTCTCAGAACCACCACGGCCACACAGCACACTGCCCAGGTTTCCCTTTCTCCTCATTCTTGTCTTTTTTGTCCAAGTTACATCCATCCTTTGACCTTGCCTGCTTCAACATTCTCGGCTTAGAACATTCTCGGCTGGGCTCGGTTGCTCAGCCTGTCACCCCAGCACTTTGGGAGGCCAAGGCAAGCGGATTGCCTGAGCCCACGGGTTCAAGACCCACCCGGGCAACTTGGCAAGACCCCGTCTCTACAACAAATCAAAACTTAGCCAGACATGGTAGCGAGCACCTGTAGTTCTGGCTACTTGGAAGGCTGAGGCAGGCTGAGGCTAAAGGATCGCCAGAGCACAGCAGATTGAGGTTGCGGTGGCCAGGAGTGTGCCACTGCACTCCAGTCTGGGTGACAGAGTGAAACTCTAACTTAAAAAAAAAAAAAAAAAAGAACATTCGCATCAGGTTTTCTGAGGCCCTTCACTGCCAATGACCCTGCATCCCTCACTCACCAGAGGCCTGGTGGGTTCCATTTTGGCAGCCTCGCCCTCCACAAGCACAGAGCTGGGAACAGAGCGGGCTTTCCACAAATATCTGTCCTCACCACGAATGCCATCTGAGGGCCCCCTGAAGCTCAGAAACCACCTGGAGCCACCGGAGCGATGGGGATGAGGCTTCCTGGGAACACCTCTCCTGAGGGTTCAGCGCCCATCCAAAACACTTCCCAGGTTGGCCCTGGCTGTGGCCAGGCCCTCCAAGGCCCGGGCCCACTTTTCCCTGGCAGGCTGAGGGAACTGTTCTCAACTGCACGGCAGCCATGGAAATGGCTGCACACAAAGGGCTACTTTGCAGAAGGAAGCAGCTTCTGGAAGGTGGTGGCAGAAAAGGCCCCGTAGGCGACCGGTCTGGCAGGGCCCAGCTCGCCTCATGTTCCCAGACCCCATGCCTGGCACCCAACCAGGCCCCAAGCAGGTGCTCAGGAGACAGCTGCTGAGTTAACCCGCATCGAAGCGGGGCTCTGGGAGAGTGGAGTTTAGCTAATCAAGCCTTGGCTGTGCAGGGCCCAAACATATACACACACAGCACAGCTGCCCTCCCAATGGGAGGCGGCCTGCATCCTATGCTGCCACTCACGGAGACGCCTGAATGCCAGACCCTCCGCCCGTCTGGCCTCACATCATCGCCGACCCCCAAACGTGGGAACAGATCTGCTCGTAAGGGAAGGCCGGGCTGACCCCCCGGCAGCGCCGGGGTTTGATGGCATCTCCCCCGACCCCCAGCCCCCTCCCGCAGTCCACTCTGAGGTCGCTCTTGGAGAAGGCATGTCTTGGGGGCGGGGGCCTGAGGCTGTTCTGGAACTGGGGCTCTCTGGGGAAGCAGGACCCACATCTGTCCCACTCCATCAGCCTGAGTCTTGTGCGCCCCGCCCCGTGCCCTAGGTAGCCAAGTCAAGGATGGGCACCACAGACGGGGCCGTGCTCAGAGGGTGACAATGCCCCAGAACCATGGAGCAGTCCCTGTAGTGGGTGGAGGGCTGGGGGCTGACGACTTGGGTTAAGATCTGGTGTGTCCCCCTGTTCCTTTCTTCAAACCTGCCCTTCTCCCAGGCTTGACCATGGCCATGCGCGGCACCACTCTCAGGCTTTGCCCACGATAGCTGCCCAGAGGCTACCTTAAGCTCCTTCCTGTCCTCAGTCTTGGGGTTCCATCACACTTGCTTCTCGAGGGAGACCTTGCCCGGCCACCTCTCACACCTCCACACATGCCACCTTCCTCAAAACTTCTCATCTCTCGCCCCGGGCGATGGCGAGTCTCCTGTGACCTTGCGGACACCCCCGTCCCCCTTTCAGTTTCTCCATTCAGCAGTCAGAGTGTTCTTTCTAGAAGGGAGACCAGATCCCTGCCACTGCTGTGCCCCAGAACTCCCAGACACACCCCACCGTGCCTCGCCTCTGACCACAGCCTGCCAGGCGTAGGAGGACCCAGAGCCTGCCCGACCTGGCAGGAGGGGCCCAGCGCTGAAGTAGAGAGCACAGGATGGGGCGACTTGGAGGACACAAGTTTTGGGTGGGAACGTGAGTGCATGCCACCTGTGGATACAGCGGAGACTTGAGGCAGGGAATCGAGTAAACAGGCTCCAGGGACACCTGTCTCGTGGGTATACACGTCTCAGAGCAGAGAGTCATCAACAGGTCCTTGTACCTGAAGCCACCAGGATGGTGGGGAGGCCTGGATGGAATGCAGGTACAGGAGACACAGAGGCCACAAGAAGAGAAGATTCCGGAACAAAGACATGGAGTGCAGGGTCATCAGAGACCAGTGACCACTGAAGAGACACCACTGGTTGGGGGGCATGGGGGGGCAGTTCTTAGGGTCAGAGATCTTGCCCAGGACAGCTGCAGGGGCAGGCGTGTGCGTGCGTGCCTACGTGCAAAACGCTTCACTGAGAGAAGACGCAGGAAGGGCCAGGGCTGAACCCAGGAGCTGGCTTCTTGGCGACACAGCAGGGCGATCCTGGGGTCCCCGCCCCTCCCCCTACGTTCCTGTCCCCTCCAGAGAGCAGCACGGGGTGGGGCCTTTCCTCAGAAACGCTCAGACTAGGCGGCCACGTGGCCCTGGGCCTCTCTGCTTGGGAGGGAGGCAGCAACTTGGGAACCTCGCTGGGCCTGAAAATGGTTCCACCCTCGGACTCGCGGGGGAGGGCAGGGAGAGAACTGGGGCTCACAGAACCCCTCCGGCCGGGCCCGCCATGTGTCCTGGGGCCCGGGTGAGGCTCCCACTGCAGCTCTCTCTCTGGAGAGGGCTGGTGTTTCCCCTGGGACACCGCTGGGGCTCTGGGCCCCATCTGCACTTCTGTGCTGGCAAATGCAAAAGAATTAGCTCAGCAACTTCCTCCTCCTAATCCCCCACCCCCACTCTAAATACCTTGGAATCAAGAGAAAAGCCAAGTGGACGTTTTGAGCCTAATTCTCTTCAGCTGTGTGTGCGTGCGTGCGTGCTCACGGGTGCAGAGGCTTGCAAGGAAACCTTTTGAACCCCAAATATCAGAGCTGGAGGGGTGCAAGGAACGTTCGCTCAGCCCCCACCACGTACAGATGAGGTAAACCAGACGCAGGAGGAGGACAAGACCTGCCCTCTGTCACAGGGGGAGCCCAGGCGGAGGCCACGAGGTGCCCAGGCACTCTGTCTCACCCCTGCCCCCGCAGCCTCAAGCCCCAAGAAGGTGACAAAGTGCATGCCCAGGGAGCCCCCAGGCCAGCCTGGCCTTGGGAGGGATCGCAGACAACCCTGAAAGGGAGCTGGCCATGACTGTGGCCCCCTCCCTGAATTCTGCCATGGTGCCCAAGGCCAGCTCTGGGCTCCACTCCCAGCCTGCCTGGCAGTCCCCTGTCTGCCTCTGGGGCCGGCCTGGAGTCTGCCCAGCCTCGCATGCTTCTCCAGCCAATTCCCACGTGTCTCTTGTCTCCCCGACGGGACAACAAACCCCTCTCAGTCTCCCCCAGAGGACCGGAGGAGGCGGGGGTGGGGGGCACACAACAGGTGTGCTGGGCTGGCAGGCGGCGTTGGCTGATTGACGGCACCCCGTGTGCGGAGAGGGGGTGAGGAGAGGGGGACATGGGCCACAGGACCGTCCTTCCTGCCCGTGTCTAGTGAGCTTGTGTCACAAACAACTGCAACAGGCTCCTTGGCCTGGCAAGCGCACTTCTAAGAGTGGACCCAAGAAGACCTCATGCAAGCACTCAGGGTGTGTGTGGTGCCCACGGCGAGGTGGTTTGTTAGGGAGACATCCCAGTGTCCAGGAGGTCAGGGTCTGAGGTTCCAGGGCTAGACACGAGGTGGAAGTCAACCCAGAACACAAAAACGTGCACGAGTGAATCAGCTATCTGTAACACAGGTCCCCAGGCAGACCCACGACTAGAAACCACATTTTGTTAAGCGTAAGACCAAGTAAACTCAGAATTTTGAGAATCCGTTTCCAAGATAAAAATCCTAATCACACTCTTTGTCACCCTTTACTAGGAGGGCGGGCACCATTTTATGTGAACTTGATTCAAGGAATGTTTTAGCCTGAGTTCAACATCCTTGGATAAGACAGCAGAGGTGGCCGGGCTCCGTAGCTCAGCCTGTCATCCCAGCACTTTGGGAGGCCAAAGTGAGTGGATTGCCTGAGCCCGCGGGTTCGAGACTTGCCCGTGCAACGTGACGAGATCTCATCTCTACAATAAATCAAAAACTAGCTGGGTGAGGTAGCGTGTGCTTGTAGTTCCGGCCACCTGGAAGGCTGAGGCAGAAGGATTGCCGGAGCCCAGCAGGTCCAGGCTGTGGTGGCCGGGAGCGTGCCACTGCACTCCAGTCTGGGCGACAGAGTGAGACTCCAACAACAAAAGTCAACAACAACAACAACAAACAAAAAACAGCAGAGGCTGGGAAACATCTCTGTGTCCGAGGGTGACAACTAGAGGGGTGACCCAGGGCTCTTCCACGTGGTGCAGCTAACAAAAGCCACAAGAAAGTGTCTGCAACATTTGAGAAATTTGTGTCCTTCCTCCTCAAACGTAAGCCCCACATAGGCAGGGATTTTTGTTTGGGGGAACTCTGTGACATGACTCTGAAGACTTGGGCTCCTGCCTCCTGACATCCTGAGGAAGTAGAAATGGACATGCAGGAAGGGTGTCCAAGGGAGGGTTCTGGCCTCCTGACGAAGGCCGTGGGAGGCCACAGGAGGCCAAGGCCTGGGGCCCAGGAGAAGGCTGAAATGGAGCTGTACCCCAAGCAGCAAGAAGGAACAAGCCAGTGCCTGAGGCCACACTCAGCCCATCGCTGCCAGCCCTGCCTTCCACACAACCTCTCCTTTCCCTTGTCAACAGCTCCACAGGGCTGGATGTCACCTCCATGGAAACGTCACCTCCACTCTACAGGTGGGGAAATGAAACTTGTAGGGTTCCCGCGTTGCAGAGTCCAGACCAGGGTTGGGATGCCAACCCTCCCTGCTTTTCTTGGCCAGGGGCAAAGGGTAACAGCAGTTACAGAGAGGGGGTAGTTTACACCCCCCCAGCTGGTCATGAGGGAGGCTGAGTAATGAGAGGAGGCAGGAGAGCGGACGGCTGAGAGCCTGTCCCGAGGCAGGAAGGTAGACAAACGACTTGTGGGTTAAGTTCTAAGCTCCACTGTCCCGTCAGGCTTCTCTTCCAAAACACAAGCTCAAAGACGAAACTGTTAAGGATTTTAAGATGGCGACAGTGAAGCATTAAAACCCCAAGTGTGGGAGCCCTCCTGAGCACGGGGCCCTATGTGACTGCACGTTTTGCACACCCGCCATAGGCAGACGACAGAAAGCTCCGAGCTGGGTGGCGAGGACAGGACGAGTGCTCTAAATCCGATGAACCAACTCCCAGAACCAGTCTGAAGAGGATGGGGCAAGCAGGAGACGTGCTTCCCAGTCTTCCCGCGGGCTGGGCAGGAGGCAGGGGAGGACCAATCTGGGTACCGTTTCTGAAAGTTAGAAAAGAAAACCTTGATGCCTGAAAAGACGACACCATTTTCCCTTTCTCTCCTGGGCTGAGCAACAATGAAAAAAAATCCCCAGCCCAGTCACCCTCGGAGAGAGAGATTCCTGGCTCTCTCCGTAGACATGTATTTTCAGCACAAGCAGTGAAGATGAATGGCCTCTTTGCGTGCTTCGGGTGAGGGGACGGCCTGCTCACTTGGCTGGCTCCAGCCTCCCCCTTCCTCCTTTGTTTGAAGTCAATCCTGGGTTGGGTTGTAACAACTTTGGAGAACATACCTAGAGTTCTACATTCCAAAACTGTTTTTGCGATTCGCGTGGAAGGTCCAAACTGCCCCAGGCGTGCTGGTAAATCCTCAGGCAGTGAGAGGGCCCCACCAAGGAACCGTCTGACTTTTGTTTGTGCAATCTCTCCAGAGTACGTGGCCATGCTGGCGCCCTGGAGGTGCTCAGTAGAGGTGGAATGGACAGGGGGCTAAGACGGACAGTTGAGTGACCGCCTGGCCTCCAGGGCAGGGAGCCATCAGGAGGAGCAGGAGGAGGAGGGGTGGGGTGGG
>NW_007097665.1:118336-119099 GCF_000164805.1 Carlito syrichta
GGGCGCAAGAGGGATACTGGGTAGGGTCCACCCTCAGCGCCGCCATTTCCCAGCTGTGACTCAGGCAAGTCCTGGAACTTCTTTCAGTGTGCTCACGGGTAACGTGGTCACGGCACCTTGGTCACAGGGGCTCGGTAAAAAGTAGGACGTCTCCGGCAGCAGAGCCGAGGACACCAGGACCCCCTTGGTTGCCGGCCAGAGAGAGGGTGATCCTCTGCACCCCCAGTCCAGCTGCAGGGGATCTGTAAAAAGTAGGACGTCTCCGGCAGCAGAGCCGGGGACTCCACGACCCCCTTTGTTGCTGGCAGGGATGTGCCAGAGAAAGGGTGACCCCTGCACCCCCAGTCCAGCGGCAAGGAACCAGTAAAAATAAGGAAGTCGCTAGCAGCAGAGCCGGGGACTCCAGGACCCCCTTTGTTGCCGGCCAGGACGTGCCAGAGAGAGGGTGATCCTTGCTCCCCCCGGCCAGCCGCAGGGGTCTGTGTAGAGGACGTCTCCAGCAGCGGGGCTGGGGACCCCAGGACCCCCTTCGCCGCCGGCCGGATGTGCCAGAGAGAGGGGGATCCTTGCTCCCCCGTCCAGCCGTAGGGGATCTGTAAAAAGCAGGGTGTCTCTAGCAGCAGAGCGGGGGACTCCAGGGCCCCTTCTGTCACTGGCCCAGACGTGCCAAAGACCGGGTGACCCTGCACTCGCCGTCCAGCCACGGCACGAGGCCCCTGCCCCGAGTCGTGGGTCCGTCCCAAAGCCCCGTCAGCGCCCCCGG
>NW_007097666.1:0-1263 GCF_000164805.1 Carlito syrichta
ACTGCCGTCTGGGCCAGGCGGGCAGTGGAGGCAGTGGGACTGGTGACTCGGAGGGTTCAGGTGCCCTACCCTGCCTGGCCTGCAGCCTCGCACCCCTGGGTTTGGTGCTGGTGCTGTGGACGGTGCTGGGGCCCTGCTGACCCCCCAATGTGAGCACATGCCGGCAGCCAGCGTGTACATACGGGGTCTCCCTTCACCCGCCAGCCAGCACTGGGCAGCAGGCCCTGAGGGCAGGCCAGGCCCTCCCTGACAGACACCTCCTGCCCGCCACCCCCCTCTCCACCCCATCATGTTTACAGGGTTCAGTGGTGGCGTTTGTTCCAAAACGCCGCCTCCCACCCAGATCGCGGTATATAGAGATATGCATTTTATTTTACTTGTGTAAAAATATCGGACGACGTGGAATAAAGAGCTCTTTTCATATGCTGTAGCCTCTCCGACTAGGGCGCTGTGGGTGGTGGCAGCAGGGATGGGCGGTGGCAGCAGGGGTGGGTGCTGGAGGTGCTGCCCCTCCCCCATCACAAGGCTGGCAGGAAGGGGAGGTACCCGGACACCAGGACAATATGGCACCCTGCTACCCAAAGCACGTGGACAGAGCCTGGCTTGCTCCCCAAGAACAGGGAGAATTGGCCGGGCCCACAGGTCTGGACGTGGCAGCCTCTGTAGAGACATCCGCTCTGGGCCTTCCACCCTGGTCCAGGGTGAGGTAGCCCCAGGAGGAGGTGGCAAGTTAGGAAGGAGGTAACTTAAGTCCAGGAGATCCCTGCTCCCACTGCTGAGGGTGAGCAGAGGGGGTTGGCCCTGAAGGGAGGCTGGGTGTGTGGGGCCCAACTGCGAGGCTTGGGGGGCATATGCAACCCTCACATTGCTGCCTGTGGTTACTTGCCAGTCTCACAGGCCCAGCCCCACATGCGTGTGCCCGGGGCATTCTCACAATGCACCCACACCCCAGTGCAGACCCTTGGGGTCTGCATGCCCCTGTGCACATGTGTGCACACAGCATATGCACGCACGACAGGGCAGGGACCACGCGTTCACACACATGCGAGCTCACATGGGCTCGCACGCCCCACACACAAAAATATGCACAGACACGCTTTCACAGGGCCGGTGTGAGGGCGCAGAACAAAAGGGAAGGGGCCACGTGGCTGGGAAGCATCCCAGGAAGGGACCCTCCCCCCAGGATGGCGGCTGGGGAGGGGAGAGGGAAAAAAGCAGTGATGTGGGGGAGAGAGTGGGGGAGCGTTGCTGGGGGAGCCAGAT
>NW_007097667.1:0-1300 GCF_000164805.1 Carlito syrichta
AAGATGAAGACACATTTAAGGTAGCAATGTCTGAGAAGGAAAGTCTCATGGGGGGACTGGGGCGGGGGTGGGGAACACACAGGATGCCACATGGCCAGCTCACAGGACCCTACACCTCCGGGAGGTCTCTCATCTTCCAGGCCCTGCAACCTTGAATGTCCTTAGATATTTTTCACCTGGGCTTTCATTACAATCCTTCCACTTATTTTCTGTGAATACTGGGCAAGTTTGTTTATATTTTTTTAGCATATAACACTCATATAACATTATGTGCCAGACCCTATTCTAAAGGTTTTACTAATATTAATTTATGTAGTTGTCATAACTGCTGACAGGCGTTGTTACCTCCATTTTATAGCTAAAGAAACTGAGGCATAGAGAGATGAATTTGCCCAAGACCACATGGCTAGCAAGTGGCTGCATTTTGAACCTTAGCTTTCTTGGCAATTGAGATGTATAGATGAATGCCTCCTGTGCAGCAGAGTTTCTCAGCCCCTGCACTACTGACACTTTGGTCTAGATAATTATTTGTTTTGGGTTGCTGTCATGTCCATTGTAGCGTGTTTAGCAGCATCCTTGGCTTCTACCCAATACCAGCAGCAATGCCCACCCAAGTTATGACAAACCAAAACATCTCCAGACCTTGCCAAATGTACCCAGGGGACAAAAGTCAATCCTGGTTGAGAACCACTGCCCACCAAATAGGATCTTGGAGAGGGGGTGGAATTAAATGAGCTATTGCATGTAAATGTCTCTCTGCAGCCTTCATTTCTATACCTATGGGGTGAATTCTGACCCCAAGAATCCTTTTCCTCTTTCTGTTCCTCTACTAATGTCGACAATATGCCCACCTATGGGCTCTGGGTGCTTGAGAGCATCTTGCAAACCTGAAGCTGCTCCAGGAGTTAGACCTGATTCTAGTCCCGTCACGTCCACTGACATGCAGTAGGGCCTTGGCTAAACTCCATTCTCTCCCTTAGTCTCAGTTTCCCCATGTGTATAATGAGGGGGTTGACCTAGAAGCTTTCCAAAAGGTCTCCTCACTGGGAAATCAGTGACTGGGTGATTCATACCAAATACAAACAAACCCCTCACAAAGTCCAAATTCTTCCAGCGACTTAGTCATTCCAGGGTTTGAACTTTCTTGCAAAAACCATTTGAAAAATTACTCCAGCTTAAAAAAAAAACCTATTAAAAGAAAGTAAAAGTTTCAAAACCAAATCCTGAGCAAACAACCCTGAAAACAATAAACACACACACACACACACACACACACACACACACACACACACACACACAC
>NW_007097668.1:0-1378 GCF_000164805.1 Carlito syrichta
CGGCGGGGCGTCTGCGGGCGGCGCGTGCGCTGTCCAGGGCGTGTGTGCTTGGCGCGCGGGAGTCACTGCGTGTGTGTTTGCAGGCGAGTGTGTGTGTGTGTCTGCAGGCGAACGCGCGTGTTAGCATGCGAGTGTTTGCAGGCGAGTATTTACAGGAGAGTGTGCGTGTGGCTGTTTGCAGGCAGGTGTGTGTGTTTGCTGGAGAATGTCCTTGTGTTTTGTCAGTGCACGTGTGTTTGCAGGCGAATGTGCATGTGTGCATGCGAGTGTGCAAGCATGTTTGCGGGTGAGTCTGAGGAGAGTATGCGTGTGTGTTTACAGGCGAGTGTGCATGTCTGCAGACGAGTGTGTGTGCGCTTGCAGGAGAGCAGTCCGTGCGTGTTGGTCAGAGAGTGTGCATGTGTGTTTGCAGGAGAGTGTGCATGCGTTTTTGCGAGACAGTGTGTGTTTGCGTTTGCAGATGAGGATGGGTGTCTGTTTCCCGATGAGTGTGTGTGCGTTTGCAGGCAAGAGTGTGTTTCCAGGAGCGTGTGCATGCATGTTTTCAGGGAAGTGCGTGCGTTTGCAGGAGCGTGTGCGTGTATGTTTGCAAGCGAGCATGCATGTGTGCTTGCAGGAGAGTGTGTGTTTCTATTTCCAGGCGAGTGTGCGTGCTTTGAAGACAAGCACGCATGTGCTTTGCAGGAGCGTGTGCGTGTGTTTGCAGGTGACTGTGCATGTGTTTGCAGGATAATGTGCGTGTCTGCAGGCGAGCGTGTGTTTGCAGAAGAGTGTCCATGTGCATTTGTCAGAGTGTGCGTGTTTGCAGGAGAATGTACGTGTGTTTGCATCTGCGTGTGCCTGTTTGCAGGCGAGTGTGCGTGTGTTTGCAGGTGAGCGTGTTTGCAGGCGCGTGTGCATGTCTACTCCCAGGCGGGCGTGCGTGTGTTCGCAGGAGAGTGTGCGTGTGCTTGCGGGCGGGTGTGCCTGTGAGCGTGTCGGCGAGCGTGCGCGTGTTTGCAGGAGAGGGCGCGTGTGTCTGCGGCAGCCAGCGGCCGCGGGTGCTTGCGGGGCGCGGGCGGCCGAGCGGTGGCCGGGCTGTCACTCAGCGATCAGCCTGACAGGCGCTCCCTCCTCGGGCCGGGAGCTCTGATTGCAGATCGAGGAAACAAAATAGCAATTGTAATTACCGGGCTTTGATAAGATAAAGGAGGAGCGGCCGGGAGGCGGCGGCGGGAGGGACGTTTGCATCTGTCAGTCACCCCGGCCGCCGGGGCCCAGGTGCCCGCTGCGGGGGTGACCCCCTCGCCCCTCCCCCAAGAGACGGGGACTTTCGGGGAGCCGAGAACTTCGAGGCCTGGGTGAGGGCCTCCAGCTGTGAAGGAATGCCGTCCTGCGG
>NW_007097669.1:0-1649 GCF_000164805.1 Carlito syrichta
CGCGGACAGGCAGGGCCTGAGCCAGAGGCTGGGGGCTGGCTGGGAGGGGCGGCCTCTTTCCTCCCCACAGCCCCTCTGGCTGGCCTGGCGTTCAGGGGACGTGCCACCCAGGGCCGGTCACCCATGCTGCCACCCCCCACTTTTGCCTCTGCTCCTGGGGGCCTTCCTCGCTCCCATCCTGTACTGGGGGCCCCCCGGCCCAGAGCTGGACTCCCGGCCATCCCCTCTGCCCAGGCCGGGTGGCAGCTTACAGCGTCTCCTGTTCTGGCTGCTCGGGGGACCGGCCATCCCCGTCCTCGTCCTGGGCCCGCTGCTGCCTGTCCCGCTCACGCCGGCGCCGCTCCCTGGCTGCCTCCTCCTCGTCCTCCACGCTCCACTGCGTCGTGAGCCTGGGTTGGGGACACAGAGGGATATCACACCATGGCCAAGACAGGGGGCCACTCTGCACCCACACCTCTGTCCATGCAGGCCTTGCTGGGGTCACATGGCGAGGCCAGCCTCAGACGAGCTCGCCAGCCTCACACCATTCCCATCTGCAGAGGTCACCTCTGGTCCAGGTGGGGGTCCCAGAGCCCAGGAAGGAGCCGGGCCCCCACGTGACCTCCAGAGTATGGGGGAGGACTCCAGGGTCAGGGTCCAGGCGAGCCTGAAGAAACCTAAGGACAGGCCTTCAGAGCCCCTTCTGCCGGCCTGGCTCCCTGGACCTGATCAGAGCCAGGACTGGGCTCCGTGTGGCCTCAACCCAGGCAGGGCCTGGAGGGTCTGGGAAGAAGATTCTGGGGGTCCCCAGACACAGACCATGGCACCCCAGTGCACGTGGTCTTGCCAGAGCAACCCCGGGCCCATTGGGGCCCACACGGGCAACTATTCCTACCCAGGGTGCTCCTTCCTGCACCCAAGGACTTGGTTGTTGGGAAGCGGCCCTGCACAGGGTCCCAGGCTGAGGAGGACTCCTGCTGCCCCCTCCAGCCCTGCCCAGAGGAGCCCGTGGAGCTCCAGCCTGGGCCTCACCCTGTCACGGGCACCCTGCACCACCCCAGCCTTATCTTGGAGCCCTCTGTGGCATCTCTCTGGGATGCTTTAAAGATGGGGAAACTGAGGCAAGGGAGAGTATCTTCCCTCTGAGCACCCTGGCACTCACGGCCTCCTGGAGCCCCTCGTGCCAGGGCTGGGGCCCGCCAGAAGAAGTCAGGGTGCGGGATCTGGACCCCCTGCCTCCAGTGGCCTGCAGGCCTCCACCGCCACGGCCCTGCCTCCCCTCCCTCTCCCGGAGCCCGAGCGGGGAGTCTGGGGTCTCTGTGCTTCTGTGAGGCTTACGACCCCAGCTCCAGGGAGGCTGCCCAGGCCCGAGCGGGGCACAGGGCCGGGGTCTCAGTTCCTCCCGGCCAGTGTCCGCTGCCTGACCCCACAGCCCGCTCCCCGCTGGGCCCCCGGCCCCCGGCCAGACAGCCCTGCCAGGGCATGAGCTAATCTCTCCCAGGGCCCCCTAAGCCTCTCAGACAAAAGCCAGGCCCTTCCACAGGCCTGAGTTCGAGGCCCGCCCCCCCAACCGCGGCCACAGGGGACTCCAGCCACGCAGACCCAGCGCCGGCTCTACCTCCGCGCCCCCAACCCGCCCGCCCTGCTCCTCAGAAGTGCCTTCAACTCCC
>NW_007097669.1:2096-2558 GCF_000164805.1 Carlito syrichta
AAGCCACAGGCTGGGGGCTCTGCCGGCACATGGGTGCAGAGAACCCCGCTGCTCTCGTGCACGCCCCGAGGAGGCCCTGCCTGAGCCCACGCCCGGCTCACCCGAGCCCCAGCGCAGGCCCACGCGCCATGCACATGCGAGCACATGCGTGCCCCGTGCACACGAACACGCCAGTGTCCACGAGTATGTGCAGACTTGGGCTGTGAGCGAGGGGCTCGCGTCGGCGGGTCCTCAGGTCCCCAGACCCCAGGGCGCCCCGGCCTCCCTGAACATTCGCTGTGCTCCCTCCATCGCCACGGTGGCGGGAGGCCAAGGCCTGCCTTCTGGAGCTGTGTCCCCGCGGGGCCGGGGCCCCTCCGGATCCCCTCACATCCCCCCACGCAGCCCTCCCGGGCCAGGGGCAGGAGGCCCGCGTGGGTGCAGGGGGAGCCTGGGTCTGCCCTGAAGCCCGAGGCCGAGCAG
>NW_007097669.1:2578-3351 GCF_000164805.1 Carlito syrichta
TCCCTTCCCACCCTCCCCAGGATGTGAGTCATGCAGCTCCTCCCCATGACCTCACCCCCGCGCTATTCCACAGCTGGGCTCGTTCTGGGAACCGCAAGGGGGGCGGCTCTCCTGGGGTGGGGTGGGGGCCTCTGGCCTGGGAAAGGCGCCCCGGCCAGCGGCCCAGGCCCCTTGGCAGGCCGGGGAGCTGTCAGGGCTCCGGCGATGGCCGCCCCGCCCGTGGCCCCGGCTCTGCCGAGCGCAGCTGCAAGGGATTTGGTGTTCCTGTGCAAATGCAATTAGGGCCATTTCCTGTGTCTGTTCTGGCTCCTCCAGCCCGGGGTTCAGCCCCAGGGGCCGGGAGTGGGGCTCCGGCCCGCCGCCCCCGCAGCCCGCAGTCCCAGGCTCCACCGTGGGGCTGGTTTCCGCCAGGCACACCGTGTGCATAGACCCCGAAGGGAGGCCCTCCTGAGTGGGGCTCCCCAAGTCCAGGGCCGCCCCGGCCGACCACACCCACCGCCCGCCGCCCCCTGACTTGGTCCCCCAGCCCCTCTTCTCTTCCCTCCGGGGCCCCCCGCCCTGCCACCCAGCCCCCACAGAAGGTCCGAGGATGCCCGCCTGGCCCCAGTCCGCCCAGCCGCCCACCCGCTCTGTGCCCCCTGGACAGCTCCGGGACGGGCATCAGGCCTCCGTCCCCGTCCCGACTCTGCCCCCTGCAGGCAGCTCGCACGACGGCCCCACCTGGCTGTGCCGGCCGCAGGTCAGCGGCAAGCTGGGGTCTGTCCTCCAAGTCC
>NW_007097669.1:4010-5891 GCF_000164805.1 Carlito syrichta
GTGCTGCCTGACGTCAGCTGCCGGGGCAGCTGGGCAGGTGGGGGCTCATGCCCGCTGCCTGGGGCTGGGGTGCGGCCGGGTCTGGCCCCCCTAGGATGTGGGGGCTCGGTAGCCCTGGAGGGGGAAGGCGGGTGCAAGCTGAGGAGGCCAGAGGGTTGGGGAGCCTGGGGGGAGAGGCCGAAGCCGGTCTGAGAGGGAGGGTCCTGCAGCCCACCCGGAAGCCCCGCTTGGCCCTGCAGAGGGCGCCGTGGGAGGCCCCCAGGGCGGGAGCAGAGGGCTGCAGGGGTCCGGCGGGGGTCAGGAGGGAGAAGCCACAGGCAGGGACACCGGAAAGGGGGACCCTCAGTGGCCTCTGGTGTGAGATGGGGGCCTGGGAGCGGCCGGGCGTGGGGACGCTCGGCGAGCTTGGGTATCAGTCCGGGATGACAGGACGCTCGGGGGAGGACTGCCGTCCAGGAGGGCCTGAGCTGTCGGGCGGTGGCTGTGGCGTGGGCTTCCCAGACCCCACGGCAGCGGCCTGGGAGGGGCGGGGGGCCTGAGAGCAGGGAGTGGCCACAGCCGGAGGCATGGGACCACAGATCAGGGTCGCGCAGTTCCAGCAGACAAGGGAACCCAGGCGCGAGAGCCGGGGCCCAGCCCGTGGCATAGGCAGCCTGGACAGCCAGGCCACGAGGCCAGTGTCCCCATCTGCAAGTGTCCCCACGTGAGTTAATCCCGCCAAGGGCTCAGCCCGCACTACACAAGGCTCAGGGCCGGGAGCAGGCACAGGGCCGGCCCCAGAAGGGATGGCCCTGAGGGCCGGCACCTCGGGGCCTGGTGGGAGGGGGTCTTGGGAAGATCGCGGCAGCCCAGAGCCACTAAGCGTGGGCTGTGGGAGCCAGAGAAGTCTCGGAGCAAGAAGGGGAGGCGCCCAGCCGAGCGCAGAGCCAGCCTGAGGCGGGAACTGCAGCCATCTCAGGGTGACCCGCACGGGGTGTGGGGCGCAGACAGTACAGGGAGCCGCGGAGCCCCCCCAGCTAGCCACGTGCCCAGGAGGGGTGCCCCGAGCCTCTGGGGTGCAGCCGGGAGGCCAGTGTGGCAGGCGCCTTGGGGACACGTGGGCCCTGGGAAGCAGGAACCAGTGCCTGGAGGGAGTCCCGCTGGACAGAGGCTGGGGATGGTGACCGGGTGAGGCCTGGGTCTTGGGACGCCCTTCCCAGTGGTGAGGACTCGGCCCCTTCCCCCTACCCTCGAGTCTTTCAAGTGAAGTGACAACCTCCCCGCAGCAGAGGAGGCCCTGGGACCCTCTCTGAGCAGCTTCCTGGGATGGGCACTGCTGGGCGGTCGTCCCTGAGAGGAGGCTGAGCCACAAGCAGTGACGGGGCCTGGCCACGGCCGCCCAGGGTCCCCACACCCATGTTCTTCTGGGCCTCTGGGGGACAGATCACATCTAGGAAGGCTCCCTGGAGGAGGTGGCACCCGGGCCTGGGCATGGGCCTACAGAACTGGCTTTCCTCACCCTTCAGGGCGCAGCTGGGGGGTCTGGCCTCACATGGAGGGGAGGGACCCTGAGGCGGGCCCACACCTCTGAGGCACCCTGCCCGGTGCCAGGGCAAATAGTGGGCACGGCTTGCGGGGGGGCCTGCCTTCAAGTGCCCTGCGTGCCAGACTCCCGCTTCTTCCTGGGCCGCCCTGCACACAGGAGGAGCCCCTGTGCGGCCAGGGCAGGGCCCGGCGTGAAGGGGCTCCGGGAGGCAGAGGGCCGGGCAGGCCGCGAGGGACGCCGTCTCCGCACACGGCGCCTCTCCCCGGGCGTCGTCCTTCCCGGGCCTGTGGTGGCCCGTGGGGTCCCTGCAGATCCCCTCACTGTCTTCCCACGGGGGGGCGCCCCTGCTGGCTGCC
>NW_007097669.1:6505-13322 GCF_000164805.1 Carlito syrichta
GTCCACACCCTCTGCTCCCCCCACCCCTGCTAATCTGGGGCTGCTCCCCGACCCCCGAGCAGCCCACCTGCCCGATACCCACCAGCCTAAGCACCCACTGAGGAGGACCACGGCCCGTCTCCGGCTCTGGGGACGGAAGAGGTCACTCCCTTGATAGCAGATGCCCCGTGTCCCCAGGACCCCCCCGGTGCCACAGTCCTGCCGTGACTTCACCCACAGGGGACGTGCTGGCCGGGTGGCGGGTGCTGGCCACCACATCCACAGGCCAGGCCTGCCCATCACACCACCCAGCCCCCAAGGTGCCCCGGCCGGGCGGACCTCCAGCCCACCGCACACCTGGTGGGAAGGGTGCCCATGCACCGGCAGACGGCGCTGACCCCAGAGACCTTATGGCAAGGGCTCCACAGAGCTCCAAGCCCTGGCCCCTCAAGACCTGCCAAGACTGGAGAAAGGAGACTGGCTCCCCGGCACGCGCCATCCCACGCTTCCCGTGGGTCCTCAGAGGCTGGGCCAGGGACCGTCTACCTCTGCCCTCAGAGTGGGGCACAGACCGGGCTTCATGTCCATGGGCCAGCCCATCACCTCCCTGGGGCTGAGCGCCCTACCTCTTGTGATGTGTTCCACGGTCAGCCTGGTGCCGACTGCACCCTGCCCCGGCACTGACTCTTGCCTGGCGCTACACGTCCCTGCCTGCTGGGACCAGCCTGCCTGCTGGGGCCTGGGGTGGGCGGTCAGGGCCTCACCCCACTCCTGCGCGTCCTGCCTGCCGCATCCCGGCGTGGCCGTAGCTCCCATGTGCCCCGAGCCTGCTGCGCCTCCTTCCGTGTCTCTGACCACAAGGCTGCAGGGGCCGGTGCCAGGGGGAGGCGGCCCCGGGGACCTCATCCCCTGCCTCTCCCACGTGTCCACGCGCGGCCGGCTCGGCGCCCGCCCCGTCTCCTGGGGATGGGACCAAGGGGTCGCAACGTCCAGCCGGCCCAACCGCCCCCGCCCTGGCAGTGCCTCCCCTCTGCGCAGGCGGCCCTCCAGAGCGTGCGGGGACGACCCTGGCAGAGCTCTGCAGCGCTCACGAGGCGAGCTCTTGGCAGGCTCCGGACACGCGACGGTGGCTGGCGCCGGCTCCGGGCTCTGCCACCCTCCCCTCCCTCCCTCCCGGCCGGTCGACCCGGCTGCACCCTGTGTCCCCGAGGGCTTGTGGCCCTGCCCCAGATACTGCCCAGACGGCTCCCACCCTCCCTCCGGGCAGAGGCTGCCCGTGTGGGCCAGGTGTGGCGCCCACCCGGCCCCCAGTGAGTGGTCAAGCCTGCCGGCCGCCGACCACCCACCCCGCCCCAGTGCCGCCCGGAGAGCCCCTGTGCTCTGGGGAGAGGGTGATTCTCCTCTGACTCTGGCAGCCGGCTGACGCCTCCATGCCTTCTGCCCTGGGGATCTCCGGAGGCCCGCCCCCCGGGATGGGTTGTTCCTGGAGATGCAGGCGGCACGAAGGACGTCCCAGCAAGTCTCCTGGGGCAGGGGACCGGGGCTGTGGAACTCTGCCTCAGCTTTCTATCCACAGAAATGGGGCTGCAGAACCGCCCCCGTGGCCGTGGGACATGCACGTGTGTGATGCCGCAGCAAAGGCCAAGTGCATGTGCCTGGGGTCCTGTCCTGGAAGGGGGGGCTCGACTGGACAAGCCGCGTTTAGAGGGGCGAGGCGAGCTTCCCGGTCCTCGCCGTTGCCCCCGGGGCACCGTCCCACCGCCCACTTTGCAAATGAGCAAGTTGGGGCTCGGGCACGCACCCCACCCAGGGGGCCCCGGGGGCCGAAGCAGGCTGGCCCCATCCCCTTGGCCCCTGAGAACAGGGTGTGGGGAGCCCAGGCCAGTCCGCAAGTGGGCAGAGGGCAGGGTCCCAGCCCAGGGGACCATTCCAGGCGCGGAGTCCCACCCTCGTCAGGGGGAGCCAGCCTCTCCCACCCGCCTTCCCTCCTGGGCTGGTTTCCCTCGACCTCCACCCCAGCCCTTCTGGGCATCCCTTCGCCTCCCCTCGTCGAGGACCAGGAGCAGGGCCGGACGAGGCCACCGCCCCCGTGAATGCAGCACCAGCTCAGTGGGCCCATGTGGAGGGACCCTCGTCTCATGCCCAGTGCCAGTGGTACAGGCGGCACCCGGACCCCGCAAAGCCTCCATGGCTCCCGGCCCCTCCTCACCACCCTCTTCCTGAGTGTCCCGTGTCCCTCCTGTCCCCTCTCCCCCCAGCCTGCCTCCCTAACGGCAGGAACTCCGCCCGACCCCTGCCCACTCGGCTTCCCCTATCTCTCATCTTTCTCTTTCTGTCTCCCCTTGGTGGGACACGTTCTCGGTGGGAGAATCTCACGGCCCCATGGCACAGGGTCCCCACCCAGGCCTGGCCCCAGTGCCACCTCTACAGGCGTCACCTCAGCCGGCCTCGAGGCCTCCCCTGCCGCCGCTGGCAGCAACCCACCCTCGGGGCCAGGCTTGCGCCTCCTGGGTGTCTGCACACCACCCCGCCTGAGCCCACTCAGGGCCAGGACTGAGCACCTCACCCTGTCCCCAGGCGTCTCACCCTCGGACTCCCACCCGCGGCTGGCATGCCCGCCAGTCCCTGGAGAACTCCGCTCAGACCCTGGCCACCAACCTCGGCTGAGCTGCGCATAGCTGGCGCGGTGTCCGTGGGGGCCGTGATCCCTCAGTCATGCCCAGGGCCCAGGAGCCTCCGGACATTCCTTCGAGGCTCCGGCAGGGCTGGGGGCTGCCCGTGCCCGGGGCACCCTGGCCGCTGCTCTCTGGCTGCTCTGCCCATGTTGATTCGCCGGCTGGGACTGGAGGCTGAGCCTCGGTCCTCTGGGCTCCGCTCCTGACACCTTGCCCAGGGGGCTGGGCCACTCGGTCCCTGTACCCTCGTTGCTGGCCCGCCTGGGCTTCCGGGGCAGGATGGGCTCTGGCCAACAGACCACCCAGGGCCTGCGGGGGTGCCGCCCACCAGACTCCCGGCCCTGCCAGGGTGGGGGTCGCCCCACCCTCAGGATCTGGGCTTTGGATGGGGCTCGAGGCAGCCACACCCCTTTGGACACTGGTTTGAAGGCCTGGCTTCCCCC
Source organism: Carlito syrichta (assembly GCF_000164805.1). Taxonomy (NCBI): domain Eukaryota; kingdom Metazoa; phylum Chordata; class Mammalia; order Primates; family Tarsiidae; genus Carlito; species Carlito syrichta. Next base: position 9,603 of record NW_007097669.1, read on the forward strand.
AGCTCCCTCAGGGCCAGCCCAGCGGACGACTGGCCTGGTCCCCTGCCCTACTGGCCACCTCGGGGTCCCCAGAGTTCTCCTGGGCCGGGTTGCTCTGGGTGGGTGCCTGCTCGGGGGACCTCCGAGCCCCAGGGAGGGCCCTGCCCTGGGCAGCCGCTGTGTCCATGGGCAGAGGCATCCATGAGACCCCGGGGACAGAGGGATCACCCGACCCAAGGAGTCTCGGGGGCCTGAGTGCCAGACAAGGATGCCTGCCTGGGCGCCCCTTGGCCCAGCCCCTCCACTGTGTGCCAGCCTACCAGGCCGAGACCACCCCGGTGACCCTCATCAACCAAGGTCTCCAAGCATGGCAGGACCAGGCAGTGCTGAGGGCATGGTGATCTCTGGACACGAGTGACCTCAGGTCCTCTGGAGGGCTCCTGACCATCCCTGACACCAGCTTGGCCGGAGGTGAGCCTGAGAGAGCCTTGTGTCACCCAGGGCAGGCAGGAGGTGGGGGGTCCCAGACACCTGGGGGAAGAACGGGCAGGAGGTGAGGGGGTCTTAGACACCTGGGGGAAGAAAGGGCAGGACATGGGGGTGTTGTCCCTAGGGTCAGCCCTGCCAGCCTGAAGCCTCAGGCTAGCGGTGGCTAGGCCGGGCTACCCAGAGGCAATGGTGTCTGGGCGGCCACACATGGAGCCCTGGGACAAACCCCCAAACCGATGGGACAGTAAGGACACAGCTTCCCCTGGTCATAGCGTCGCTTTTGATGAGCTTAAACTGGATTCGATTTACACCCGGCAGCTGCTGGCACCCGGCATCCCCCCCCCGCCCCCAGCAGGTCACGGAGAAGACAGCACCCTGCCGAGGACACCCCCTCCCGGCCCGGCACCCATGTGTGGTGGGGGTCTGGCGTTCTGCCTATGCCTGCTGGGCCTGGAGGTGATAGGGGATGGAAGGGTCAAAGCCTTCAGATGCTGCAGAGATGTGAGCTGTGGTCCTGGCGGCGGGGGCATCACTGTCCCGGTCATCACACGTGTGCGTGTGTGTGTGTGGTGGCAGGTGGATGGGGTGTCACTGTCCCAGAAGGTAGCTAGCATGTGTGTGGGGGGGGTAGGATGTATAAGTGTCACTGCCTGGAGTGGTTGCGTGCATGAGCGTGTGTGTGTGTGTGTGTGTGTGTGTGTGTGTGTGTGATGGGGATGTCGCTGTCCCAGGTGGTAGCGTGTGCCTGTGTGCTTGTGTGGGTGGTGGGGTACAGCAGCCTCTGACCCCTTCGCTGGGTCCGGGTCCTGGAGCGTGGGTTAGTGGAGCCTGTGGCCGGGCCGCGTGAGGATGCTCCCTGCAGCTGGACGAGGGCCTCTCCCTGCTCTGCTCCCCAGGGCGAGGTCCCAGGGAGTTGAAGGTGCAGGCTGACCCGTGCCCCTGCCCCACTGGCCGGCACCCACTGGCCCTGGCCTCAGGCCTACCTGCCTCCTAGCCGGGTCCTCGGGACTTGCACCTCGCCTGACCCCACTCATGCCACACTGGCCCTGCAGCTCCCACCGCCTGCCGGTGCCTCCTCAGGGCCCCTGGCCACCGGACAGCAGCCTGTCGCTGAGCCACAGCCAGGTGGAGTTCCTCCTGTGACGAGCAGTGGCCAGACTCGGGGCTCTCAGTCTCCCTCAGGGTGCTGGGCTCTCTTCTCCCGGGCTCAGTTTCCCCACGGGCTATGGAACGCTGGTGAACCCGAGGGGCTGACCCTTGGGGAACTGGCCCCAGGCTTTCTCGATTCCCAGGCCACAGAGCCCCAGGGGGACACGTGCCAGCCGGGCAGGGAGGAAAGTCGGGCCAGGTCCGAGCTCCTGGACCAGCCCCCCCCCGGGGAAGGATGGTGTGCAGCTCAGGAGGTGGCTTACGGGGCCTGGGCTTGGTGAGGCCTCAAGCGAACGCCAGCGGCGGCCTCCCTGGCCCGGCTGTGGGTCCTGACCCAGAGTGGCAGCTGGGGCCATGCCAGGAGGGGACCATCAATTGGTGCCATCCCTTGTGTCTGCAGGGACTCAGCCAGATGGAGCTGGGGGCGCGGCAGGCTGCCCTCGGGGCCTCAGACCCTGCGGAGCCCACCCTGTCTCTCCTTCCTCCCAGAGTCCTCCTACCCCGTGCCAGGCTGGGGTGGACGGGGCCGTGTGGAGGGGTGCCTCCCGGGAGCTTGGGTCTGGCCGGCGCATTCCAGGCCAGCACAGGCAGAGCGAGACGGTGCTCTCGGACAGGGAGAAGCCAAGGCAGCCTGCCTGGAGGTGGCCTCTCAGCTGGGCCTCCAAAGCCGCCAGATCCTTCTCCGCCCCACTCCACTGAGGGTTGAGGAAGACCAAGGGCACTGTGGGCGGCTCAGAGAGAGGCGTGAGTGGCCGTGGCGTGGAGCAGAGGCTCCGAGGCCGCATGGCTGGGCCCCGGGAGGCTCGTGGCCTCTGCGCTTTCCCCACGAGCCCCTGAGGCACCACGCCACGACTCGACTCGACAGAAGAAGAAATAGGCTGACAGAGGAGGCCGTGCTGAAGGGAGGCCCGGCAGGCGAGGAGGCCTGGGCGCCTGCCACCCTAAGCGGCCTCCCAGACGGGGCAGCTGTGCCGAGGCCAGGCCGGAGGACGAGGCGGCGCGTCCAGGCTCCTCGTCGGCGAGCTGAGGGGAGGGTGGAGGGGACCCAGGGTCGGCAGGACCCTGCTGGGGTCTCAGGAGCCATGCTGAGTCCTTGGGCTGAGACCCCGGGCCAGGGGGCCCAGGCCTGCGGTGCAGGTGGGAGGGAGGAGGCGGCGTGGAGGCTGCCAGGGGCCGGGAGGAGGGCTGGCCTCGTGCGAGGCCCACGCACACGTGCCTGGGCAGCCTCGCCTCCCGCGCTCGGCCGCAAAGGACTAGGGGTGCGGGGAGCCCCCGGCGCCTGGCCCCGCCCGCTGCGCCCACCGGGGCCGGGGGGGCTTACCTCAGGAGGGTCTCCAGGCTCTGCCTGCTGGAATTCCTCCTCGGGAACACGGAGTGGCTCATGCCGCCGCCCGACCCCGGCCCGGGAGGCGGCGGTGGGGTCTTCAGAGGCCCCTCCCGCCCCTCCCCTGGGCCGGTCCCAGCCCCTGTCCTGGTCTCTGGGCCGGGCTGTCTGGCCGCCCCCGGCCCTGCCCCCTCCCTCCGTCTGGCCGGCTGTCTGTCCCTGCGACCTTCTGCCCGCGGTCTGGGCCCTGGGGGCGGGGCCTGTGGCCGGCGCCCTGCGGACAGCCCTGCTCCTGGGGTCCCCCGGGGCCGGGGACCTGCGGGTCCCGCTGCCCTGTCCTCGTCTAGCGCAGCCGCCTCTCTTTTGTTCCCGCAGCCCCTTCTCCGCCCCCTCGCCTCCACCTCCACCTCCTCCTTCTGAGACTAGTAAAAATGTCAGAGGGAAACCCTCCCAATCCCGCAGCGTGGGGGCTTGCTGGACCTCTGGGCCCGCGACGGGCAGCGTGGCCGCCTGCCCTCTCTCCCCCCTCCCGCCTCTTCCCCTTCCTCTCCTGCCTCTGCCCTCAGGCCACCTGGGCAGCGGCCTGCGCCTCGGTCTCCCCGGTCCTGCATCCTGCCAGTGCCCGCCCTGGGGGCCCGACCTGCCCGTGGCCGCCCCGCCTGTGATGCCCGTGCCCGTGCCAGGGCCTCTCCCCGTCCCCCCTGCACCTCCTTTGGTCCAGCTGTCCCTCGACCTGCCCTCCCTGCCCTGGCCCAGGCCCGGCCTCGGCCCTCCGTCCC
>NW_007097670.1:0-1274 GCF_000164805.1 Carlito syrichta
GGTGGGGGTCCTGGGGGTCAGCCAGGGTCTCGGGGGTCGTCGGGGACCCTCGCAGCCTTGGCGGTTTCAAGGGACCCTCGCAGCCATGGCGGTTTCAAGGGACCCTGGCAGCTTGGGCGCTTTCGAGGAACCCTTGCAGCCCTGAGGCTTTCAAGGAACCCTCGCAGCTTTAGCAGTTTCAAAGGACCCTCGCAGCCATGGCGATTTCAAGGGATCTTCGGAGGTTTGGCGGTTTCAAGGGACCCTCGCAGCTTGGGCGGTTTCAAGGGACCCTCGCAGCCATGTCGCTTTCAAGGGACCCTCGCAGGTTTGGCCGTTTAAAGGGACCCTCGCAGCTTGGGCGGTTTCAAGGGACCCTCGCAGCCATGGCGCTTTCAAGGGACCCTCGCAGCCATGGCGCTTTCAAAGGACCCTCGCTGGTTTGGCCGATTAAAGGGACCCTCGCAGCTTTAGCAGTTTCAAAGGACCCTTGCAACCATGGTGATTTCAAGGGACCCTTGCAGCTTTAGCGGCTTCAAGGGACCCACACAGCCCTGGCGCTTTCAAGGGACCCTCGCAGGTTTGGCGGTTTAAAGGGACCCTCGCAGCTTTGGCTATGTTAAGGGACTGTCACAACCTGGGCGGTTTTGAAGGACCCTGGCAGCCTCGGTGGTTTCATCACTGCCCCGGTAGTTTCGAGGGACCCTGTCAGCCTTGGCTCATCCTTTTCAAGGGACTGTGGCTTCCCTGGCAGTGTCAAGGCACCGTCATGGCCCGGGTAGTTTCAAGGGCGCGTGACTGCGCTGGTGGTTCCAAGGGACCAAGACTGCCCTGGCAGTTTCAAGGCCCCACCATTGCCCTGGCAGTTTCGAGGGGTGCGTGGCCGCCCCGGTGGCTTTGAGGGACCGTGGCAACCTCGGCCCCTCCGTTTCAAGCGACCGTGGCTGCTGCCCCGGCAGTTTCGAGGCACCGTACCCGCCCCGGCAGTTTCGAGGGCGCGCGGCCGCCCTGGCGGTTTCGAGGGACCCGAGCGCCCGTCGTGTCTTGCAGGCTGAACGGGAGGGAGCACAGCGTGTTCACGGGCGTGGCCATCGTGCACTGCGCCAGCCGAGGTCAGCGTGGCCCCGTGGGACCCCGGGCTCGAGGGGGGCCTTGACACCGCCGCGGCCCAGGGTTGGGCGTGTCCAGGGGGAGGGAAGTCTGCGGCTTGTCTCCTGTTCGAGGCCGCCTGGGACGCCCGTGATTCATTCATTCACCTCCCGTGATTCATTCATTCATTTTAAAAAAATGTTTTT
>NW_007097670.1:1879-2639 GCF_000164805.1 Carlito syrichta
CCCCCTCATTAGCATGAGCAGCCTCGTTAGCATCAACGTGCTCATTAGCATGGACCCCCTTATTAGCATAACTCCCTCTTTAGCATAAACACCCTCGTTGGCACAGACGCTCCGGAGCATGCGCCTGGTTAGCATAAGTATTTGCATGAGCCCCCTCATTTGCATAGGTCCCGCCCATGAACACACCCTCACCGCATGAGCACCATCATGTGCATAAATCCGCTCATTTACATAACTCTGCTCATCTGCATAGGCCCGCCCCCTCAGGAAGCACGAACCCTCACCCCGTGAGCAGCATTTGCATAAATCCACTCATTTGCATGGATTCGCTCATTTGCATGGGCCCTCCCCCGTTGAAGACACTCACCCTCACTTCATTAGCATGCTCGTTTGCGTACGCCCACTCATCTGCATAAACCCACTCATTTGCATAGGCCCTCCTCCATGCACAGACACCCGCCCTAATGCCATTAGCACACTCCTTTGCCGAAACCCACCTATTTGCATACGCCCGCTCATTTGCATACGTCCGCTCATTTGCATACGTCCTCATTTGCATAAATCCGCTCAATGGCATAGACCCTCCACCATGCACACTCCTTTGCCGAAACCCACCTATTTGCATACGCCCGCTCATTTGCATACGTCCTCTCATTTGCATAAACTCGCTCGTTTGCATACGCCCTCCTCCATGCACTCACCCTAACGCCATTAGCACACTCCTTTGCTGAAACCCACGTATTTGCATACGCCCGCTCAT
>NW_007097670.1:2659-3072 GCF_000164805.1 Carlito syrichta
CCCGCCCTCCCCCCGCCTCCGGAACCGCAGACGGCCAGCTGGACCTGGAGGTCTCGGATTTCCACGAGGAGACCACCGTGAAATTCTCGGAGCTGTCGGAGGAGCTGCTGTGGGAATACATCCACAGCGGGGAGCCCATGTGAGTCTCGGGGGGCCTGGACGGACGCCCCCAGGGCCCGGCCGCAGTGCACAAGATTCGCTGTGCCTGGGAGTTCGAGCCCCGCCGGGGCAGCATAGCAAGACCCCATCGGTCCGTCTCCCCCAAAGAGACGCCCACGACCGTCACCATGGATCCCAAGCACGAAAACCCAAGCCCGCCAGGGGCGGGGACCCAAGCCCGACCGTCCCAGCCCTGGGGCAGGCCCAGGCGGGGGGCGGGGAGCCCTGGGGGCCGGGGGTTCGAGCCCCGCCGG
>NW_007097670.1:3092-3998 GCF_000164805.1 Carlito syrichta
GCATAGGCTTTCCCAGTCAGCATAAACTCCCTCACAGGAGCAGAAACCTCCTCATTAGCATAGGCCCCCTCATTAGCATGAGCAGCCTCGTTAGCATCAACGTGCTCATTAGCATGGACCCCCTTATTAGCATAACTCCCTCTTTAGCATAAACACCCTCGTTGGCACAGACGCTCCGGAGCATGCGCCTGGTTAGCATAAGTATTTGCATGAGCCCCCTCATTTGCATAGGTCCCGCCCATGAACACACCCTCACCGCATGAGCACCATCATGTGCATAAATCCGCTCATTTACATAACTCTGCTCATCTGCATAGGCCCGCCCCCTCAGGAAGCACGAACCCTCACCCCGTGAGCAGCATTTGCATAAATCCACTCATTTGCATGGATTCGCTCATTTGCATGGGCCCTCCCCCGTTGAAGACACTCACCCTCACTTCATTAGCATGCTCGTTTGCGTACGCCCACTCATCTGCATAAACCCGCTCATTTGCATAGGCCCTCCTCCATGCACAGACACCCGCCCTAATGCCATTAGCACACTCCCTTGCTGAAACCCACTATTTGCATACGCCCGCTCATTTGCATACGTCCTCTCATTTGCATACGCCCTCTCATTTGCATAGTCCGCTCATTTGCATAAACCCGCTCGTTTGCATAGGCCCTCCTCCATGCACAGACACTCACCCTAACGCCATTAGCACACTCCTTTGCCGAAACCCACCTATTTGCATACGCCCGCTCATTTGCATACGCCCGTCACTCGCCTGGGCCCGCCCCCACCAACAAGCCGTGCGGACGCCAAGCGCCTCTTCCAGGGTCCCAAAAGGGGCTTTGGGGGGCTTTTTCCCACGCCCGTCGGTCCCGTGCCGACCCGGGGAGGCCGAGACCCGCCGGGCCCACCCA
>NW_007097670.1:4446-5190 GCF_000164805.1 Carlito syrichta
CGGCGCCACCCAGCTGGACCCCGTCTGCAGGAAAAAAGAAAGAAAGTCCAGCCTGTGGTCAGGCTGGAGGCCGGTTTTGAGGATTTTGTTTTTTGCAGAAGTGACCCAGGCGGTTCTCGAACCCCCGAATTCAGCCACTTTTTCATTATGGTTATTTTGTGCTGGGGTCTCGCTCTGTGGTCTAGGCGGGTCTCGAACCCCCGGCCGCCACCCATCCTCCCGCCGTGACCTCCCCAAGTGCTGGGCTGACAGTCGCCATCCCCCCTGGCTAATTATTATTATTATTGTTATTATTATCATTATTATGAACGTAGGGACGGGGTCTCGCTCTGTGGCCCAGGCGGGTCTCGAACCCCGGCCGCCACCCATCCTCCCGCCGCGGCCTCCCCAAGTGCTGGGCTGACAGTCGCCATCCCCCCTGGCTAATTATTATTATTATTATCATTATTATTATTATGATTGTTAACGTAGGGAGGGTCTCGCTCTGTGGCCCAGGCGGGTCTCGAACCCCCGGCCGCCACCCATCCTCCCGCCGCGGCCTCCCCAAGTGCTGGGCTGACAGTCGCCATCCCCCCTGGCTAATTATTGTTATGATTATCATTATTATTATGACTGTTAACGTAGGGACGGGGTCTGGCTCTGTGGCCCAGGCGGGTCTCGAACCCCCGGCCGCCACCCATTCTTCTTCTTCTTCCTCCACGCACGCCCGGCCCCTTCCTCGTGCGGCGCCCCTGACCCCGCGGC
>NW_007097670.1:5210-6296 GCF_000164805.1 Carlito syrichta
GGCGGGGGCGGGGGCACGGCCGGGGGTCCTTCGTCGAAGCCTCGGCCTCCTCGGGGGGCAGAGGGAGAGGCAGAGGCAGAGAGGGGGAGACAGAGGCAGAGAGGGGGAGACAGAGGCTGAGAGACACGGAGAGAGACAGAGAGACAGAGAGAGAGACAAAGAGACAGAGAGACTGAGACAGGGAGAGGGGGACATACAGTAAGAGACAGAGAGACAGAGACACAGCAAGAGACAGACAGACACAGAGAGATAGAGAGAAAGAGACAGAGATAGACAGCAAGAGTTAGAGACAAAGAGACAGACACAGGAAGAGACAGAGAGACACAGCAAAAGACAGAGAGACAGAGAGATAGAGACCAAGAGAGAGAGACACAGCAAGAGACAGAGATAGAGACAGAGACAGACAGATAGAGAGACACAGCAAGAGACAGAGACACAGAGATAGAGACCAAGAGACAGAGATAGACACAGCAAGAGACAGACAGAGAGATAGAGACAGAGATAGAGAGACAGAGAGATAGAGACCAAGAGACAGAGAGATAGAGAGGCACAGCAAGAGACAGAGACACAGAGAGAAAGAGCCCAAGAGACAGAGATAGACACAGCAAGAGACAGACAGACACAGGGAGATACAGACAGACATAGACAGCAAGAGACAGAGAGATAGAGACCAAGAGACAGAGAGATAGACACAGCAAAAGACAGAGATAGAGACAAAGAGACAGAGAGATAGAGAGACACAGCAAGAGACAGAGACACAGAGAGATAGACACAGTGAGAGACAGAGAGACACAGAGAGATAGAGACAAAGAGACAGAGAGAGATAGGGAGAGACCATGAGAAAGGCTGATAGACACCGAGAGAGACAGAGAGATGAAGAGACACAGAGACTGAGAGAGACAGAGACAGAGAGAGACAGAGATGAAGAGAGACCTAGAGAGACAGAGACAGAGACACACAGAGACCGAAGCAGAGAGACAGAGATGGAGAGAGACAGAGACAGACACAGAGATAGACAGCGAGACAGAGGCACAGGCGACGCCCCCCGCCCCCCGCAGGCCCTGGCCGCCGCCGTCCGGCTGGGGG
>NW_007097671.1:0-3039 GCF_000164805.1 Carlito syrichta
GGCTAGGCAAGGTTTCCAGGTTAGACTGGCAGGGGGACGGGCCGGAGGACCTCCTGGGCAGACTTCTGGGCTTTCTGCCCACTGTCCTGGCTGCAGGTCGGCTGTCTGAAGGGGACAGCCCTGTCTGTGGGCTGGGAGGCTGCAAGCCTGACCCCTGGGTTTGCCTCTCAGGCTGCAGCCTCAGAAGCAGAGGCCTGTGCTCAGCAGGGAGGCGCGGCCTGAGCGGCAGGGGCTTGCCAGTCTGTGGCCCCTGGAAGCCTGGGGCTGGGCCTGGCCTTTCCCACCCCACCTCGTGTCCCTCCAGGCCTGACTTGGCCATACCCACGCCTCACGCCCGGCCCTTGGCACTGACCCCGCTCATCTCCCGAGGGCTGTGTCCTCTGCCCTCCTGTCTCTAGGTCCTGTGGACCCCATCCCTGCTTCCAAGGAGACTCGAAGCTGGGGACAGTGACTGTCCTCCCCTCGCTCCTCCTGCCCCCAAACTAGACACAGCTTCTGCGAGTGGGCGGAGACAGACCTGGCCCTAGGAGTCCTGCTAGGCCCATCTTACTCCAGGCCCCCGGGGTCCTTGGGCCCAGGGTGTCGCCGAGGGGTCCCCCGGGCCTTTGGCCTCCTAGGGACTGGCATCTACAGAAGCCTCTCATTTCTGTGGCACGCGCTTTCAGGACACGTGCCCTTGGAAAGCCCCGGGAGGACGATTTCTCGGGTCTGGTGGCAGGGCCAAGCTGGCTGGCTGGCTGGCCCCAGCCACTGTACAAGAAGTGGGAGGGGACCCTGAGCCTGGCTTCCCATCCCCCCAGCTCCCAGACCCCTGCCCGGGGCAGGAGGTCGCTGGAGGTGGAGGGATCAGGGGAGCATCCTGGTTGCCTCTTTCCAAGTCCCATCACCGGGCTTCCAGGAGACGGCTTGGAATCTGGGACAGGGGCTCCTGTCTCCGGGGCACCTAAGGTGGGCTGGAAGAGCAGGGATTCGAGGGTCGGGGCTGGGCAGGCGGGGGAAGGGATCCCCCCCTCTGCAGGCCGCAGTATCCGAGGCGCTTAAAAAGCACAAGAGGAAAAAGCCACTGGTTGCTGGGTTCGCTCCAGAGTTCGCAATCCTTTCTCCCCGGCAGGTGGTTCAGCAGCAAGGCCCTCAGGCCCAGCCCCTGAAGCAGGGGCCACAGGCTGTGGGCTGGCAGACCGGCCCCCTGAGCCCAGAACCTCTCCTGGCAGCCACCGCACGCCCAGCCTCCTGCCCAGCCTCCTGTGTGGTGGTGGGAGAGTCAGGCTGGGGGTGTGCGGCCCGCTTTTGCTGCAGGCAGGAGTTAGCGAGGCCGGGAGTCCTGGGCTGTGGGTGTTTTTTCTTTTTGAGGTGGAGTCTCATTCGGTCGCCCAGACTGGAGTGCAGCAGCCGCTCCCGGCCACCGCCGCCTCGACCTGCTGGGCTCCGGCGATCCTTCCGCCTCAGCCTTCCAAGTAGCCGGAACTACAGGCACGCGCTACCACGCCCGGCTGATTTTTGATTTATGGTAGAGATGAGGTCTTGCCAAGTTGCCCAGGCAGGTCTCGAACCCGCGGGCTCAGGCAATCCACTCACCTCGGCCTCTCAAAGAGCGAGATTCCAGGCTGAGCCACCCGAGCCCGTGGGTGTTTTTTAACTCCTGAGTTTTGAAGGGGAGGAGTCACTGGCGCTTCAAAGCCCAGGTGTGGAGCTTGGCAGGGCTCAGGCCGGGCTTGGAGAGCAGTAAGCAGCTTCCCCTGGGGCACTGGGGAGCGCCGGGGCTGAGCAGATGTCTGGGTGGGGCCTGCTGCAAGCCCGGCTGCGGCCTGGTCTGGGACTTCCTGTCACCCAGCACCTGCCCAGGAGCAGTGGGTGGCGCTTCGGTCCTGCGAATGCCCGGGAGCTGCTCTCCTCTGTGGGTCCCGCCTCGGTCACTGGGCCACTGGCATCTGGGGCGTCTTAGGCCTGGCTCGCAGCCAGGGCTTGCCAAACTTTTTTCTGTATCCTCCGGCGAAGCTTGTTAAGGCTGAGAAGCTCATGTCTCTCCCCTCTCAGCACTGCCACTGAGTCTTTCCCTGATGGGGAGGGCCAAGGCCCCCAGGGGAGCACGTTCTCCTTCCACCCCCCACACCCTTCTCCTTCACAGCGGGGCCCTCTGCCCAGATGGGTTTGGTGCTGGGTGAGGAGGTGGGAAGAGCCTGTCTCCACGATGCTGGGGGAGGGTCCCTGGGCCTGGAGTCTCCACCCCGCGCTTGCTGGCTGGTTCCCTGGTTCCCGGGTTGCATAACCTGGGCCCCGGGGCCCCGCGAGGCTGCCAGGGACAGGCTGTGCAAGGCGGAGCTGCCAAACAGGCCCAGGCAGCCGCGGGGGAGGCGGGGTGCCTCCCATGTGGGCCCTGGACGCGGTGGGGAGGGGGGAGGCGGGAGGCGCCTTTGTGGGAAGCCCTGCCTTGGATCCTTGCTGCTGGCCCTTGCCCCCCAGGGCTGCCTTGTCCCCATTCTCCAGCTGGGACTGCTCGGGCCGGGCGGAGCCCGTGCTCATCCCTGCTGCTGGGCAGTGCCAGCTGCTCCCTCCGGGCCACCCAGGAGCGTCGCTCTCCTCTTGGGGCTCACGGCCTGGGGCTGTATCGCGCAGCAGGGGAGGGTCTGGGTGCCGTGGGCACCGGATGGTGGCCAGAAGGGCTGCCTGCTGTACCAGGCCACTGCCGCCCGCCGGGACCCGTTCCTGGCTGGCCTCTCCCTCAGTCTCAACACTGCCTGGCTGTGCTCTCACGGTGGGAGGAGATGGAGGGCAGAGCTTGATGGGACCGGCTGAGGGCCTCAGAGCCCCGGGACCAAGCACGTCGGGCCCTGAAGGCTCCCCCTGGCGTCCCTGTGCGGTTTGCTCTCGCCCGGCTCTGGCAGGCTGGGGTCTCGGTGCAGCTGCTGGCGGGGCGTGGGAGGCAGGCCGGGATGCTGCGGTGCCCCCAACCGCCCTCTGTCCTGGCCCCTGGGGCTCTGCTGTGGAGAGGGAGGGAGCCGCGGGCTGTGGGCCCAGAGGGACCCCCCATCCGAGCACCCT
>NW_007097671.1:3141-5717 GCF_000164805.1 Carlito syrichta
CTGCCCGCCCTTCCCACAGCGAGCCGGCTTGTCACCAGGGGGCCGGATGCCCATGGCCGGCCTGCAGGTGGGGCCCCCCGCTGGCCCCCCGTTTGGTGCAGCGTCTCCATTGCGACCGGGCATGCCGCCTGCCATGATGGACCCCTTCCGAAAGCGTCTGCTGGTGCCCCAGGCCCAGCCCCCAATGCCCACCCAGCGCCGGGGGTAAGGCCAGCCTGTCCTCCCCCCTCTCCTAGCCCAGCCCTGGGGGTGGCAGGGGTCGCCTCTCCGAGAGCTTGGACTTGAGGAAGACCCCTGGCTCTCTGGGGGAGGGGCCTGCAGGACTGCGGGGAGCACTCCTGAGGCTGACCTTGTGCCTCATGGGTTTTTGTGCCCCAGGTTAAAGAGGAGGAAGATGGCAGATAAGGTGCTACCTCAGCGAGTAAGTGCTGGGACCCCAGCCCGGGATGGGAGGAGGGGCGGCTGGCCGGGGCAGTGTCCGTCTCCCTGGCTGGGGGTGGGACGAGGGGGCGGCCACAGCGAGCCCACGAGTGCCTGCCTCCCCCAGATTCGGGAGCTCGTCCCGGAGTCTCAGGCATATATGGACCTCTTGGCTTTCGAGCGGAAGCTGGACCAGACCATCGCCCGCAAGCGGATGGAGATCCAGGAAGCCATCAAGAAGCCGCTGACGGTAGGAGCCCCCCACCACACCCCGTGCTGCGCCGGCCCTCCCTGGCTGCTTTCCAGGGCTGGGCGAGGGTCCGTAGTGGGCAGTGCGGGGCCACCGGCCAGTGGAGCAGAGACTTGCGTGCGGTATCCCTGAGAGGGTGGGACGCGTGAAGCGCTCCCAGTGCAGAGCCTGCCCCGGGCGCACTCTTCCCCGTGTGGGCGGCCTGGGCATCGCGTGCGCGGGCAGGTCTTGGGCCGTGGCAGTCCTGTGGGGCGTGGCGAAGTCTGACTACTAGACTTGAGGAGACAGGGCAGTTCCTTCCTCCTCCCCTCCCTGGAGAAGCTTGTCTTTTCGTGGTGATCGTCTCGGGCGGTCCGGAGGGGTGGAAGCTTTCCAGGAGACCAGGATGCCTGGGGCCATGATGGCTGTTGGGGTCTCTTGGGACGTGCGCACTCGGCCCCACTCTGCCCGCAGCTTGTGAGGGGCCGCCCCGCGGCCCGGTGGCGTGGGCAGTGCTGGAGATGCCGGGCCCTCAGCAGTCAGTGCTGATTGTTGAGTGACTCGTGGGGATATCGGGGCTTCCTGAGCCCAGCGTCTCGGTCCACCTTGGACGGTTCTTCTCCTCAGCAAAAGCGGAAGCTTCGGATCTACATCTCCAACACGTTCAGTCCCAGCAAGGCAGAAGGCGATGGTGCAGGGACTGCTGGGGCGCCTGGGGGAACCCCAGCAGGGGACAAAGTGGCCTCCTGGGAGCTCCGAGTGGAAGGAAAACTGCTGGACGACGTGAGTGGGGACGGAGGCGTGTGGAGGGGGAGGCCCGTTGGGTTACGCCCAGGACCAGAGGCTGGGGCTCCCAGGACGTCCTGCCGCAGGCGGGGGGCACAGCTCTGGGTAGCGCGTGGCCGCGACAGCCGGGCCCTGAGGGGCAGTCGGCGTCCCGGGGACGTCCCTCGCCGGCCAGTGGGGCTGCCGGAGCCCTTCCCTGCCCCTGGAGTGGCGCTCCTCCCCGGGCCCAGGGGGCCCCGCCGCGGGCTCAGGCTGCCACCGCCTCGGGCGCCGGCTCAGGAGCTGGGCCCCTCGGCCTCAGGCCCCTTTCCACTCCCAGCCTAGCAAGCAGAAGAGGAAGTTCTCTTCGTTCTTCAAGAGCCTGGTCATTGAGCTGGACAAGGAACTGTATGGGCCTGACAATCACCTGGTGGAGGTGAGGGGGCCGGGCGCAGTGCTCAGGCTGCCGGCGAGCGGCAGGCGGGTGGCCTGGGTCCCTGGGGCGTCTGCGCCCACCCCTGGTAAGCGCTGCCCGCCTCCTCCCTGCCAGTGGCACCGGATGCCCACCACCCAGGAGACAGACGGCTTCCAGGTGAAACGGCCCGGAGACCTCAATGTCAAGTGCACGCTCCTGCTCATGCTGGACCACCAGGTGACGGAGGCCCTGGCCACGCCCCGGGAGGGCGGGTTCGTGAGCCCTTCGCGCCCCTGCCCTGCCGACTTCGCAAGCGCGCATCCTGACGCCCACTGCGCCTCCAGCCTCCCCAGTACAAGCTGGACCCCCGCCTGGCGAGGCTGCTGGGCGTGCACACGCAGACGCGGGCCGCCATCATGCAGGCCCTGTGGCTCTACATCAAGCACAACCAGCTGCAGGATGGCCACGAGCGCGAGTACATCAACTGCAACCGCTACTTCCGCCAGGTCAGCCGAGCCCCCCCCCAGGCCGGCCCTGTGCGCCCCTTCTGGGCTCCCTCCCCGCGCCCGCAGAGCGTCACCACCCTGGCACTCTCCCCAGATCTTCAGCTGTGGCCGACTCCGCTTCTCTGAGATCCCCATGAAGCTGGCCGGGCTGCTGCAGCACCCAGACCCCATCATCATCAACCACGTCATCAGGTGGGTGCCGGCAGCGGGCTGGGCGGCCCTTTCGAGAGCAGGCTCGCGC
>NW_007097671.1:5737-10339 GCF_000164805.1 Carlito syrichta
AAGACGGCCTGCTACGATATCGACGTGGAGGTAGATGACCCACTGAAGGCCCAGATGAGCAATTTCCTGGCCTCCACCACCAATCAGCAGGAGATAGCCTCTCTGGATGTCAAGGTGGGCCCAGGAAAGGGTGGGCCGGCTCTGCCGGGCGTCAGCACACATCACCCTGGGAGTGGCACTGCAGGTGCAGTCTGACACGGGCCCCTCCCCAGATCCACGAAACGATCGAGTCCATCAACCAGCTGAAGACCCAGAGGGACTTCATGCTCAGCTTCAGCACCGACCCGCAGGACTTCATCCAGGAGTGGCTGCGGTCCCAGCGCCGGGACCTCAAGGTGCGCTGCCTTGCTTGAGGGACCCCCCCCTGCAACTCTGCCCCCAAACACTGTCCTCCCAGCCCAGGGCAGACGGGCCGGGCAGGGCGTCCCGCCACTGCTCTGCTCCTGCCCTTCAGATCATCACGGACGTGAGCGGGAACCCCGAGGAGGAGCGGCGGGCTGCCTTCTACCACCAGCCCTGGGCCCAGGAAGCCGTGGGGAGGCACATCTTTGCCAAGGTGAGGCCTGTCCTGCTGGTCCTCCCGGCCAGGGGTGGCAGGCGCGAGCGGCCGGCCCTCGTGGCCGTGGCAGCAGGGCCTGAGCAGCTGGTCTCTCCTGCAGGTGCAGCAGCGAAGGCAGGAGCTGGAGCAGGTGCTGGGGATCCGCCTAACCTGACTGCTCGGGTCCTCTTCCCTCTGGGCACGCAGCCTGGAGGGGCCACCCTCTGGTCCCGGCTGGGGCCGCAGATGCACGGGATGGGGATGGGGTGAGGTGCCTGTGGCCACCCTCTGCCCTGGCTTAGTTTTGCAAGCGTAGTGATAGGATTCTTGTTGCTTGGTCCCTGAAGCCTTATTACTTGTGTTCTGGGTTGGCTTTAGCTGGGTTTTCAGCAGGCACCTCCTTCACCCCCTGCAGGCAGGCCCAGGTCGGGCGGCTGGAGGCTGGCTCTGCTGTTGCTTGTGCTGAGACACTTCCATTTTGGAACCAAAGGCCGCTGGGTTTGCATGTTTACAGACTCCCCTGGGGCGAGCACCAGAGCCATCTCTGGGGAGCTGGGTTGGGCCGAGAAGGCACAGCCCAGACTCTCCTAGCCTTTCTAAACCAAAGTTCTTCTCCATTCCTGCAGCCCAGCCTTGCTGCTGGCTTCCTTTTCCTGTGGGTATTTGCACTATTTGGGGAGCAAGTTTTTCTATGCGGGAGCTACTCTTTGTACAGGGGTGAGCCGGGGTTTCCAGGGAGCCCCGGCTGGCGCCTCCTTCCTTATTTCCTTCCCTGGTCTATGCAAGCGGCTCTGCCGTCATCGCCTCCTGGGATGGAGGGGGCTGCCTCGCAACTGCGGGGCCGGGGGGGCACTCCAGCTCCTAGTGGGGTCTGAGGCGTGGGTGCGTGTGTGGTGCAGGGCTGGGGAGGTGGCCCAGCGGGCTGGGGGACCGGTGCTGCCCTTCAGAGCCTGGTGAGGAGGGTGGGCCTGGGGCATGGCAAGGGCCACTTCTGGCAGGTTTGGGAATTTCCAAATAAACCCTTTTGTTTACTGGTGGTGCCTAATCCTGGTCACTGGGCAGCAGGGCCACTCACGAGCAGACCACATTCCCAGAGGGTGCGTCCCACAGAGCTTTATTGGAGGACCCACACAAGGGCGTCCACTCACTTCCACAGCTTCTTGATAGACATGTTTTTCTCGCTGTCCTTCTGCATGACCTGGAAGAAGAGGACGAGATGCAGGGATGAGGGGGGTGGCGACACCCGAGACCACCGCTCCAGAGCCCCTGCTGGCACACACAGCACCACAGAGGCACGTACCTTGGCTACTGCCATCTCAAAGTCCTCCTGGGTGACATGGACTCGCCGCTCCCGCAGGGCATACATGCCAGCCTCTGTGCATACACCCTGGGCAGGAAGAACACAGGGGTCACTCACGGTGTCCCCTCAGCCCAGAGCTGCCTGCCCCGGCCCCAGTGGGTCCCAGATACCTTCACTTCAGCCCCTGAAGCCCCTGGCATGAGCTCCGCAATCTTCCTCAGGTTGATCCCCCGGGTCAGGTTCATTTTCCGAGAGTGGATCTTCAGGATGTCCAGCCGGGCCTGGAGGCGGCAAAGGGTGGGGCTGAGCTGCTGGCCCTGCTGCCGCCGCAGGCCTGGGAGCACCGCCCGGCACCCACCTCCTCGTTGGGGGGCGGGAACTCGATCTTTCTGTCGATGCGCCCGGGGCGGAGCAGCGCCGAGTCCAGGATGTCAATTCTGTTGGTGGCCATGATCACCTGCAAGGAGAACCGGGTCACCCAGTCCCATCCGCCTCCTGCCCCTGGCTTCCCGGGCTCACCTGGGGCCATCCCCCACCTTGATGTTCTTGGTGGCCTCGAAGCCATCCAGCTGGTTGAGCAGCTCCAGCATTGTGCGCTGCACCTCACTGTCCCCGCCGGAGCCCCCCTCCAGCCGCGAGGAGCCAATGGAGTCGATCTCGTCCATGAAGATGATGGACGGCGCGTGCTCTCGGGCCATGACGAACAGCTCCCTCACCATTCTTGCCCCTGTGTGGAGGCCGAGCTGGCGTGAGGGCCCCTGGGAGACCCCTGCCCCTGTGGTCCTGGCTATAGTTACCTTCCCCAATGAACTTCTGGACCAACTCAGAGCCAGAGACCCGAATAAAGGTACAGTCCGTGTGATGTGCCACAGCTCGGGCCAGGAGCGTCTTCCCGGTGCCGGGGGGTCCGTACAGTAGCACGCCCTGGAGGGAAAGAGTGCCCACCCTCGCTTCAGCAGTGAGCTCCGAGTGTGAGCTGTGCTAGATCTGCCAGATACTGGGGACACTGACGTCAGGGTTGCTTCTGAAGCTCACGTCCAATCCCGCTCAGTGGCCCCGAAACGTGTCCTTAAGCCCGAGGGGGTGTGGCCCACCCCAAGCCCTGCTAGCCTGCACTCGGGCCTGGGCAGGAGGGGCGAGCCTGGCCTGGCCTGCCCGGCCAGAGAAGCCCCACACCTCACCTTGGGCTGTGCGATGCCCAGGGCTTCGAAGAGCTCAGGGTGCTTGACAGGCAGCTCGATCACTTCTTTGATCTCCTTGATCTGCTTGTCCAGCCCCCCGATCATCTCGTAAGTCGAGTCGGGCACCTTCTCCACCATCATCAGGGATACCAGGGGGTCCACCTTGTTGGGCAGGATCTTGTGCAGAGTGTAGCTGTCGTTCCTTAGAGCCACCCGGCAGTTGGGTGTCACCTGGGTGAAGGGCGCGTTTCAGGAAGTGGTATGAGAGGCTGAGCCCCCAACACCCTCCACTCCACTCACGTCATTGATGTCGATGTTTTTGTCCACGTCCACCACAAACTTGCCCTCAGGGTGCACCTGCAGGAACAACGGCTCATGACCTCCCAGCAGCCCCTGCATCACTACTCCCCTGGAAGACCCGTCACACTCGCAGAACACAGCAGGACACAGAACATCACCCCCGAGGCTGCGCGTCACGGTGGGAAGGACGGGCCCATGCTGCCTGTACCTTGACCAGCACTTTCTTCTTATCCATGGCCCGAACGACTTCCCCCACGTAGGAACCCTGCTCCTGCAGCAGCTGCAGCTCCTCCCGCAACAGGCGAACTGGACAGACACACACGGTGGTCACCTGGCCTCTCCTCTGGGCCCCCTTCCCAGGACTCAGCCAACACACAGGACTGAGCACTCTCTTGAAAATCGGAAGGGAAAACAGACACACACACACCCCACCGCTTGTGTCTCCGAGGGGATTGCCAGGGCCATGAGAGAGGTGTGCACGTGAACAAGCCCGCACAACAGCGGGACGCATCGCCTGGGACCGCGAGAGGCGACGAGCATGGCTGTGAAGACAGAGTGAGGAGGGCAGGACAGGCGGGCCCCACGAAACCCCTCACCTTTTGCATTCAGCTCATTTCTCTGAGCCTGCAGCCTCCGGAGGTTTTGGCTCTTATCGTTCACAATCAGCTGTGGAGGGCAAGGGACGGATTGCTACCCAAGGGCAGACTGCAGGGGGCTGGCTCTGGGCCAGGACCTCCCGCCGGTGTGAGCTGAGGCAAGGGCACAAATGACCTCTCCTGTCCGCCAAGCACCTCTGGAGTCTGGGGCAGCTGTCACGAAAGGCTGCCTGTCCAGCCTGGGAATAAGAGGGCCTAACAGAAGTGTACGGCTGGCTCGAGTGATGGTGACTGTCTTGTGGGAAGCCAACTTCGAACCCTGGAAGGACCTGCAGGTCAAAGCCTGGGTTCTAGGCCAGCCGCTTAAAAGCGAGGTAAAAGCCGGGCTCGGTGGCGCAGCCTGTGATCCCGCGCCTTGGGAGGCTGAGGTGAGTGGACGGCCTGAGCGCGCGGGTTCGAGACCCGCCTGGGCACCCTGGCAGACCTCATCTCCACCACGCGCCAAAACTTAGCCGGTGTGGCAGCGCGCGCCTGCAGTCCCGGCCGCTCGGAAGGCGGAGGCGGGAGGATCGCCGCAGCCCAGCAGGTCGTCGCTGGCGTGGCCGCGAGCGTGCCTCTGCACCGCAGCCTGGGCGGCGAGGTGAGACGCCCACTCAAGACGGCAAACAGCAGAGAGCAGCCAGAGCC
>NW_007097671.1:10856-11403 GCF_000164805.1 Carlito syrichta
CGCCCGGATGGACGCATCTGCCCCGACCCGCCGAGCCCGCGTCCCGGCCTCTCCGCTCCGCGAATCACGCACGTTCCCCGCCGCCCCGCCGTACCTGCTCCGGCCCGTCGAGCGCCATCTTCCTTCTGCGGAGACCGCCGGCACCCGAGCCGCCCCGGCGCGCAAGCGCAGAAGCGGTGGCTTGGGACGTGTCGCCCCGGCCAGAGAAGAGTTCCGGGTCAAAGGGCGGGGCGTGCGGGGAGGCGACGGTGGTGCGGCGGCCATGGCGGGAGGGGCGGCCACTAGCGTCCAGGGGCTTGGAAGGGGTCGCCAAGAGCAGAACGCCCAAGTTTGCTTTCTAGAAACTCGGCTCTTGGTTATGATCTGCCGTCCTGGTCTCAACTCTCAGCCTGTAAGACCTGGGGACAACGTAGAGCGCTTTGTGACTACACTCAAAATGGCGGAAAACCTGGCGCCGGGGACGCGGGGGACGCGAGCGGAAGCGGAAGTGCGCCTGCCGTCTCCACGCGCCGTTCCGAGTGTGCGGGCAGCGGCGCCGGGGCCGGGT
>NW_007097671.1:11687-44016 GCF_000164805.1 Carlito syrichta
CCCCTCCCCCAGCCTCCGCCCTCGCTGCTTGCGGGGCAGAGGCCTCTCCTAGACCTCACGCCGTCTCCTGTCTCGGAGCCCGCACGTGGCCAGTGCAGGGCCCCGAGCCCCGGGGGAGGCCTCCGGGCCAGGGGAGGGAGAGGGACAACTCTGGGTGTTTGAGTCTCTGTTCCTTTCGTAGGTTGCAGGTGGCTGCCAAGTTTATGCCTGTGTCCAGCCTTATTGTGGGTGAGTGACAGGCAGGTCTCCTGGGTGTCTTAGGGGTGGGTTCTGGAGTCCTTTGTCCGGCTTTTTCCCTTCCGGCTTGAGCCAACCCCGTATAATATCCTGCTCTGCCTTTTTTTCTAGGTGTGGACTTGGTTCCAATCAAGCCTCTCCCTAACGTGGTAACTCTCCAGGAAGACATCACAACAGAATGCTGTAGGCAGGTAACTGGGAGTCTCTCTTGTCTCTTTTGAATGCAAACGTTCACATCCCCCAAGGTCCTTCTGGGTAACGCTTCTCTGCACTTGGAACACGTTCCTGCATGACATCTGTATGACAAGGCCCATGATTTGATATTCCTAGTGTCCGCTCCAGGCTTTGTTTAGAGTCAGGGATGCAGCTGTTAGGAACTGGGGGGAGGACACAGATCTCCAGTATAGTCCTTTCCAGGGGAGTCACCATCAGACTAGTCTCGTGGAGGCAGAGACGTATCATTCGTGCTGACCGTTGTTTCCTGTGCCTGGCATGCTTGGTCCACGATCGACACTAAGCACATGACCTAGAGCAACAGACGGCTAAGCCAGGGCCGTTCTCAGGCATTCCTGCGTGTCTGCTGCTATAATTACCTTTCTCCTTGGTAGGCCCTGAGGAAGGAGCTGAAGACCTGGAAGGTAGATGTTGTGCTGAATGATGGGGCCCCCAATGTCGGGGCTAGCTGGGTTCACGATGCGTACTCACAAGGTAGAGGGCGTGGGGCTTGGCGACGAGGTGCGGGGGCAATGGGCACACCCTCAGTGGCAGGGAGCCTCAGCTTCCTGTCTGTCCCACAGCCCATTTGACACTGATGGCTCTGCGTTTGGCTTGTGACTTTCTGGCACGTGGTGGCTGCTTCATCACGAAGATCTTCCGTTCCCGGGACTATCAGTCTCTGCTGTGGATCTTTGAGCAGCTGTTCCGCCGTGTCCAGGCCACTAAGCCCCAAGCCTCGCGCCATGAATCTGCAGAGATCTTTGTAGTCTGCCAGGGTGAGCATCGCTTTCTTTCTCTTGACTCAGCCCCCCAACCACCAAAGCACGCTTTTAAACGTAACCTATTGTTTTAGGTTTCCTGGCTCCTGACAAGATTGACAGTAAATTCTTTGACCCCAAATTTGCCTTCAAGGATGTTGAGGTTCAGGCTAAGACTGTTACTGAGTTGGTGAATAAGAAGAAGCCGAAGGTGTGTTTAGAGGTTGTGGACCCCAGGGGTCCTGGAATTCTGGGGAAGCTGGGCCTGGTGGGTCCTACAGATAGCTCAGGAGGGACTGCCCAACCTTCTGCGTTTCTCTCCTTAAGGCTGAAGGCTATGCAGAGGGTGACCTTACTTTGTATCACCGCACCACCGTCACCGACTTTCTTCGAGCTGCCAACCCTGTTGACTTCCTTTCTAAGGCCAGCGAAGTGAGTTCCCAGCCTTGTGGGGTTGTAAGAGAGCCCCAGAAACAGTCTGGGGACCTTCCCTGACTCCTCCTCCCACACAGATATTGCTAGACGATGAAGAGCTGGCACAGCACCCAGCTACTACTGAGGACTTACGGGCATGCTGTCAGGACATCAAAGTGTTAGGGCGCAAGGAACTCAGGTGAGCACAGGGCAGCCATAGGGACCAGGAGCCCTGAAGGCGGGAAAGCCCATGATGGTGCCTCTGTTCCTGTGCTAGCGGCTTGGGGGGGCAAACAGGAGGTGGCAGGGACAAGGAGGAAAGTGGTAAGATCAGCCACGGTATTTCTGGGGCAGGTCCCTGCTGAACTGGCGAACAAAGCTTCGGCGACACGTGGCCAAGAAGCTGAAAGAACAAGCAAAGGCCCTGGACATCAGGTAAGGAGGGAGCCAGACCGCAGCCGTCGTTGACAGAGTTGGGGGAGTATCTCGGCAGACCACCCAACTGTTTTTTCAGCCTCAGCTCGGGAGAGGAGGAAGAGGGTGCTGAGGAGGAGTCAGTGGCTGGGTGCACAAGGCAATCCGAGGAGGAGGAGGAACAGCTGGACCAAACCCTGGCAGAGATGAAGGCCCAGGAGGTGGCAGAGTTAAAGAGGTGAGGGGTGCCGGCGAGGGAACTGGGCGCCCCAGCGCAGGGCCCTTGGCGTGAAGAAGGGAGAAGGAGTGAACGTCACGGAGAGAGAGTCCTCTGAGCTGGGCAGGCCCTCTCCCTCCGCTGCCCTCCCAGGAAGAAGAGGAAGCTGCTGCGAGAGCAGAGGAAGCAGCGGGAGCGTGTGGCACTCAAGATGGACCTGCCTGGGGTTTCCATCGCAGACGAGGGGGAGACTGGCATGTTCTCCCTGCGCACCATCCGGTGCCCCCAGGTGAGACTGAAGCTTTGGGCACTGGGCATCTTCTGACGTGTGCTGAGTGGTGGTGGGCTGTGGCTGTTGTCTTCACCCACGTGAAGACTTGGCAGGGTCAAACAGACAGAAAACGTGAACCTTGCGATTAAAGGCCAAGAAGAAACAGGCACTTTAAAAAAGGGCGGACCTGGGAAGATACAGGAGCGTGACAAAAATTCATTCTATTTTTTTTTCTTTTCTTTTTTGAGTCGGAGTCTCCCTCTGTTGCCCACATGGGAGCGCAGTGGCACACTCATGGCCCCTGCAGCCTCACCCTGCTGGGCTCAAGCGATCCTTCCACCTCAGCCTTCCAAGAAGCTGGAACCACAGATATGTGCCACCATGCTCGGCTAAATTTTTTTACTGTAGAGACGAGGTCTTGCCAAATTGCTCGTGCTGGTCTCAAATCTCGGCTCAGGCAATCCTCTCACTTTTGTGCCTCCCAAAGTGCTGGGATTACAGGCTTGAGCCACCATGCCTGGCCTTTCTTTTTTTTTTTCCTGTTGTCGAGGTCTCCCTAGGTCACCCCGGCCAGAGTGCAGACCTGCTGGGCTCAGGCAATCCTTCCACCTCAGCCTTCCAAGCAGCTGGAACTCTAGCTGTGCCATCCCGCCCTGCTGATTGTTTTATCTTGGAGACGTCGTCTCACTGTGTTGCCCAGGCTTGCCTTGAACTCCTGGGCTCAGGCAGCCCTCTGGCCTCCACCTCCCAAAGTGCTGGGGTGACAGGTGTGAGCCACCACGCCCTGTAAGACTCATTCTTGTCGAACTAGAAATCAGAACCAGGAGTCCACATTCTAGCAGATGTAGCCAGGGTACTGAGCTACAAGCACAGGTGAGGCTGCTTCCTCCAGCACTGGGCAGCAGCCCTTCCTGAGGGAAGCAGTATCAGAGCACAGTGAGCTTTGTTCGTGTGTGGGAATGTCGCAAGCAGGTCATCTTGGTCATACAGGGGAGGCAGTAGAGCACAGTGGCCGTAGAGCAGACAGGGGCTTCAGCCCTGGGTCCGCCACCTGGAGCTGGGTGACTGAGCTACCCTCGGCCTCAGTTTCCTTGTCTGCGCTGATAGATCTCACCTACCAGAGTTTTGTGAGCAATCGAAGGTGGTGGCTAGGTGGAATTCCTTATCTGATAACCAATAGTTGTCTTTGCCGTGAAACAAAAAGCTTTTGGGGTTCTGACAGAGGGTCTAAATGAAAGTTTCATGAAGTGTATGTTGTCTGGGCTCCATTATTCAGCGGAAACAAAAGGTAGAGATGGTATTCTCTGGTGACGAGGTGCCTTTTGAGAATAGTTTTTAAAGGAGAGCCCATGTTTTAGAACATTGATGATTTAGGGTTAGGGTTAGGGTTAGATTGGATGCTGTGTAGCCATGGGGTACTTTTTCCTAAAACCTCTTTGCGCCAACATTGAAGACAAGACAGCTGAGTGGGACAGCTCAGTAATGCAGCTGAGAACAACTCACACAGGCCATTCCCTTCCCTGGTCTGAGCTTTCCCGTCTGTGAAAGGAAATGTATTGGCCACTGTGCTTCCTCATGCTGCTGAAGACAGACTAAGCCCAGAAGGAAAGGGGACTGTTGCTTGTAAGAACTTAACTTCTGCCGGGCTCGGTGGCTCAGCCTGTAATCCCGCGCCTTTGGGAGGCTGAGGTGGGTGGATTGCCTGAGCCCGCGGGTTCGAGACACGCCTGGGCAGCGAGACCTCATCTCTACAATAAATCAAAAGATCAGCCGGGCGTGGTAGTGCGCACCTGTAGTTCCAGCTACTTGGAAGGCCGAGGTGAAAGGATCGCCGGAGGCCAGCGGGTCGAGGCTGTGGTGGCCGGGAGTGGCCACTGCACTCCAGTGTGGGCGACAGTGAGACTCCGACTCAAAAAAAAAACAAACTTAACTTGCTTATTTCTGTGGAACTCCAGCTGTTAGAGAAAGTTACACAAGGAGATATGGGCATGGCAGACATACTTCTGTCCACCCTGCCGAGGGATGACATCTATGTGTCCGATGTTGAGGAGGACGACAGCGATGCCTCTCTGGACAGCGATTTGGATCCAGAGGAGCTGGCAGGAGATGGGGGACACCAGGGTGTGGCGGACCACACGCAGTAAGTGGTGAGCAGGTGGAGTGCTGAGCCAGAGTCCAGGCACGTCTTGCTAGTGGGGGGGGGAGGGAGCAAGGACCCTGAGCACTGTGGGTCCCTGCGCCGCTTCCCGTTTTCCTGGGGTCCACAGTGTGCCGTTGGGTGAAGCAGAAGATGACAAGGAGGAGGAAGAAAATCCGCTGCTGGTGCCGCTAGAGGAAAAGGCAGTCCTACAGCAAGAGCAAGCCAACCTGTGGTTCTCCAAGGTGAGGAGAGCTGGGCACGCCTCCAAGGAGGCTGGCATTCGGTGGGAGTGGACGACTGATGTCCCTGCCGCCCACAGGACGGCTTCAGTGGCATTGAGGATGATGCTGATGAGGCTCTGGAGATCAGGCAGGCCCAGCTGCTGCAGGAGAGCCGGCGGAAGAGACAGCCGCCGCCACCTGCCCGCACGAAGACTGAGGACACGTCTCCCCTGGGCCTGGGTAAGGCCCCTGGGGGGACAGAGGCCCCTTCAGCGACAGAAGTTGCCACTGGCCCTGAAGCCGAAGACGGAGGTGGCAGCTCGGACAGTGACAGCAGCAGCAGTGAGGATGGAGAGAGGTGAGGAGCCACAGCTGACGGGAGAGGGATGAAGGGGAAGCGAGCTGGAACGCTGGCTGCAGGTGGGAACTGGGAGCCACTGTCCCAGTGACCCCTAGTGAACTGGTCTGAGCCTGGCCCGGGCAGGGTCTTTGCAAGACCCGAAGCGGTTTTGCATGGGAGGCGGGTTGAGGTGTGGTGGGAGCACAGCCTGGTGGATGGAGTGGAGGATGCTCATGCCCAGGCCTCCTGCACAGCTGGGAACTGTCCTGCGGCAAGACGCGCAGCCAAAGGCCCAAACCGGATGACCACGGGTTTGAGGTGGTGCCCATCGAGGACCCAGGTGAGAGCTACACGCAGTGGCCTGTGAGAGGCCAGTGGGAGTTTCAGTGCTGGGACTCGAGCTCTGACCTTTCTTCTCCCCTCGCCAGGGAAGCGCCGGATACTGGACCCTGAAGGCCTTGCTCTTGGTGCTGTTATTGCCTCCTCCAAAAAGGCCAGGAGAGACCTCGTAGATAACTCCTTCAACCGGTAAAGGGGCCAGAGGATCCCAAGAGGCAGCCCCAGGGGTGGTGGGTGAGGGACAAGGGGCAGTCTTTTCTTTTTTTTGAGTTTTGAGTCTCATTCGGCCGCCCAGACTGAAGTGCAGTGGCACACTCAGGGTTACCCCAGCGCTGACATGTTGGGCTCTGGCGATCCTTCTGCCTCAGCCTTCCAAGTAGACCATTCACTAGCCTCGGCCTCCCAAAGTGCTGGGGTTACAGGCTGAGCCACTGAGCCTAGCTAGTAGTCTCTTTATAGTGTTGAGATCTCACTGTGTCACCCAGGCTGGAGTGCAGTGGCATGATCACAGCTCTCCACACCTCAACCCTTGGGCTCAGGAGATCTTGAGCTACTGCTCTTATCTAATTTTTCTACTTTTTATAGAGATGCGGTCTCACTGTGATGTCCAGGCTGGCCTGAAGTATAAAGTGCTAGGATTACATGCCCAGCTCAGATTCTTTTTAGAAAGCTTGGGTGACTGGTTATGGGGATGGTGCCCTTCTCACCCAGGTATGCATTTAATGAGGACGATGAAGAGCTTCCAGAGTGGTTTGTGCAGGAGGAGAAGCAGCACCGGGTACGGCAGTTGCCCATTGACAAGAAGGAGATGGAACATTACCGGAAACGCTGGCGGGAGATCAATGCACGGCCCATCAAAAAAGTGGCTGAGGCCAAGGCCAGAAAGAAAAGGAGGGTATGTGGTGGGGCTGCTAGAGTGAGGGTGAGGGGTGGGGGGTTGGGAAGAGGTTGTCTGATGGAGGCTCCCTACCAGATGCTGAAGAAGCTGGAGCAGACCAGGAAGAAGGCAGAAGCTGTGGTGAACACAGTGGACATCTCTGAGCGAGAGAAGGTGGTGCAGCTGCGCAGGTAATGGGGGGATGCCCCAGAAGCGCCCAGGGGTGAGCCGGCAGCGGAGAGCCAGCCTCTTACGTACACTCTCCTCTCCAGCCTCTACAAGAAGGCTGGGCTTGGTAAGGAGAAGCGCCAGGTCACCTATGTTGTGGCCAAGAAAGGTGTGGGCCGCAAAGTGCGCCGGCCAGCTGGCGTCCGAGGCCACTTCAAGGTGGTGGATTCAAGAATGAAGAAGGACCAGAGAGCACAGCAACGCAAGGGACAGAAGAGAAAACACCAGCGGAAGTGAGCAGGACTGCTAGGCCCTGGGAAGAGCTGGGACAAAGAGGAGCACCGCCCCGATGGGTCTTGATGGTCTTGCTGAGATCGGTGAGCTGAGTGGCCCGGGGCTCCACATGCAGATCCCAGGCTGAGAGGAGGCTGTCCAGCCTGAAGGTAGCTCCCATGAAAACACTGCCCTATGGTGTTGACAGCCGTGACCCTCCCATGAAGAATGGGGGTGCTGGGTGAAAGCCAAACCTTTCCAAGCCTAAGAGGCAATTTCGTGGTAGGTGGCAGTGTTGACTGCTCCGGCACTGGGCTCTTCCCTTCCCCCAGGAATAAAAACCAGGATGCCGAAGATAATGTCTTTTCTGGTGGCCTAATAAGCTCCCCCTGCGTGTGGGTGGTTGTCCTGTGCTGCACTGTCCAAACGGTAATGTCAGTGTGGACCATGGGGGAGAAATGACAAGCCAGCCACAGGTCCCAGCAGTAGAACCTTTACTAGAGAGCAGGCAGAAAGGATGCACATCTTAAAGAAACCCTCACAAAGTCACAACACTCAAAGTTCGCATAGTTTCCTTTTATAAACAAGATAGAACAAAAATCATCAAAATCATTTCAGCAAAAGATTTTCCTACCATTGGGGCGAATTAAAAAAAAAAAACACACAATGAAATAGAAGACACTTTAAAAGCTGTTATTGGGTTTCTTGTTTTTTAATTTTAAATTGAGCATCACTCAGAGTGGGAGCCACCCTGGAGCCACTCCCAGGATCGTCCCCCCCCAGTCGCAGTGGCTCTGGGTCTGGAAGGCTGCTCCTTCCAACATGTTGTCTCAGGGCTGGACACAAACCTGGCCAGGAAGCCAAGTACCAGCTCTCATTTAGTACCAGTCATCTCCCTTCCCTGCAAACATCAGAACCACCAATTGCTTCCCAACAGCTCAAAGGACTGGGTTTGCAGAAGCCAACTCAAGGGGAACTGCCTGGCCACACAACTAAGAAAAGAACTGACTTATAGATGTTTATAAGGTGACATCTTAGTAAAAAATATAAGCTACATATAATATAAACCTAGAGTGAGTTTTGTGCCCTAGAAGGCCCTTTCTCCCAAGGTAACCTCAACTTACCCTCATGACAACTCACCCAGGACCACAAGTGACTTCTCTGTTCTCACTGCTTCCAGGGACCAAAGTAACTTCCCAAGAAAACATCTGAAAATTCCTTCAGATGAAGGGGTGATGTCTCCAAGTTCCAGCTCTCCCCTAGGGGCAGGGGGTCCTTACACCTTGGACCCTGGCCCAGTCCTGAGACACCTAGTTACCAAAATCTAAAAATAAAATTAACGACAACTGATCCCACACTTCAGCACATACCCTCTAACTGTCCCACCGACTCTTCTTGCGTTTGGGCGGTTCTGGGATAGCAAAGCCATCGGCCGGCTTTTCTGTCTTGCTGTCTGCCTTGTCCACTTTGCCACTGTCCACCTTGGGGTCCGTCTTCTCACGATTACAACCTTCTTTCCTGCTTTCCCCGTTCCGACCATCGCTTGCACCCCGGCTATCCCCATGCCTGCCTGCGTTTCCTCCATGCCGGTTTTCCCCATGCCGATGGCCATCAGTGTGACGGCTGCTGCCTTCCAGGTAGCGGTATCCATCCCCGTGGCGCCCACCATCTCCGTGACGTGGGCTATCGCCATGCCGACTGCCACTCTCGCCGTGACTGTGACGGCTGCCACCCCGGTTCTCAGTGTATCTCTCTCTCTTCCCATTGCCTCCCCCAATGCCTTCTCGGCTGTTATTCCCTGAAGCTGCATTGTTGTTGACTCCCTGGGCTCCAGCAGAAGGGTAGGTCACAGGGGCAGCGCTGATGTTCCCAGTACTGCTAAAGCTTGGGATGCCCTTGGCGGCACTGGCGATGGGACTGTCGGGGCTGCTCTGACCCTGCTGTGCTGAACTAGTCGGAACAGAATTCAAGCTCCCCGCACTAGTCCATCCGCTTGCCCCAGCAGCAGAGCTTCCAGCCTTCTGATTAGTTAAACTGGCCGCAACAAAGTGACTCTTGTACTGTGACTGAAAGAGAAAGAGACAGCAGGAGCGGGTAAGATCGCAAGTTCACCAAACCTAAGTATGTGAGCATGGCAGACGGTAAAGTACAGAAACATTCACTATGCTATCTCTGCACTGACTAGTGTCCTGATGGCCCCACGGCACGCTTCCTTCTGTTCCTATGCTATCAACTCAAGGATCTTTGTGGACAGAGGGATCCGTACCCTGAAACTTACTTTGGCTAGAATAAAAGCACCTATGAATACAGTAGTTCACGTTTAGGGTATGCAAGCTTTTGTGTCCCCTCAATAATCCTACTTTCTAAAACAAAAAACAACAGCAAAAACTTGACAGCAAAACCTGACTTGTACTGAAGCCATGTAGTTTCGATCTGCTCTGCTTAGCGTGACTTAACTCCATTTTGCTTCAGAAGCCAGTGAGATAATGCAAGTGTAGTTGCAGACCTTGGTGGGTGTTAGGGGAAGAGGACTATGCGTCGCATTCCCCTTCTCACTCTGAAACACAAACAACCCTCAATTCCTAAGCGAGAGTTTCTGTATTTCTCTAATCATGAAAACCACAAGAAAAATCTTGGGACCAAATCAAAATATCAGTCTGGAGACAAAGTATGTAAATCAAGGCCCACCCAGTTAACTGGATGCTCCCTAGCCAACTGGAAGGGTAGGTGGGTGTGGAAGGAGGGCAGGTTCACAGATAGCAGAAGCAAACTTGCCATAGTCAAGAAGATGGCACTTACTCAGCCAGATGACGGAAACAGCAGAGGGGCCGCCACAGGCTGCTGGGAAGGGAGGGAGCTGCAGGACCACTCCAGGCTTAGAGTGAGTGAAATATGGCTGACATGAGTGCTTCTCAGACCTACACCTGTATCTCTAGGTAAGCTACTGTAGAGTTTATATTCAAATTGCAAGTAATGAGGAGGCCCTGTATTTAGCATCATGCCTACAGGCCCACCTACCAGCTCAGGACACTAGGACCCTACGCCACTGCCCAAAGGTCACTGCTGAAAGCTCGTATCATGAAACACTTGTTCAGACCTGGAAAGCTGCTTTCATGGCCGTCAGTCGATCCCCCATGGCTCCCGTGGATGGCTTGTAAGCCTCATAATTACTCATGACATTATTATTTCCTCGGTCCTGAAATGCAAACACACCTGTGAATAAGATCGAAAAAGCAGCAGGAGGGCCCATTGCCAGAGCCTGGGCCATGCCACACGGCAAACGCCTGAGAGTATGAGCTGCAACGGGAGCACTGTAGAAGGTCACTTAGACTTTGTGGGAGAAGGTGTGGTAACTAGTCAGCATTTTAAGATGCTTACACCCCTCAACCCAGTAATTCTATTTTTGGGAATTAGCCCTAATCACACATGCAATCAGATTATGCCTAGAGTAGATTATGTTTGTGTATACACAAGCACACTTAAGTAAAAATGACGCTAAAGGTGAGAGGCCCACAATATAGCCTCATGTGAGACTGCCCAGGCTCTACATCAAGACCATGGAGGGTCTGAGCATCAGCCTCAACATTCAGTGGGATTATCTGGGCTGACTGACATTGGGTGGTTTTAAAGATGAACTGAATTGACATGTGTGATTGCCTGGGATGGTCTGGACACATACAAAGTATGCAATAAATGTTGCCTATTGCCATTAAATGCATTAGCACCACCATTAGCACAATGTAGGAACAGAGTATTCATTTATCAAAGATGCCAACTTTAGCTAGAATGCTCCAGAAATGTATAGGCAGCTTTCTTCCCTGCTTAGCGATCAAAGTGACAGAAAACAGTCAGAAAGCCACTGAAGGGGTGCTTTTGTTGCCTTGTTTGTGAGAAACACTAGCTCACACCTCTCTCTGATACACTTTCCCAGACACGAAAGTTCCTGGTCCAGCCTGAGCTGAGGGACAAGATGCAGTTACTCTACCCAGCAGCCCATTGTGCCGACTCCTTAGTAGCTCCAGGCAGTGCTGGAGGGCTTCTTAGGACAGACTGTGGGCCCCAACTCCAGAGGTTCTGATTCTCCATGTCTGGGGCCAGGGAGAAGTCTGCATGTGCTACTGGTCCAAGGACCACCGCAGGAGAGTTGCTGGTGATCTAGATGCATTCCTAGCAAGTCTCTTCTCCAACAGAAAGTTGCCTCAGGAAGCAGCACTGCAGTGACAGCAGATTCAATACAAACTCCCATCTGAACTCTCTCAAGCTTTCTTAGGCAGATCAGAAGAGTCCTAATGACATGCAAGATGTGGGCCAATCCAAAGGCACTAATGCAGTCTGGACTCACCGTGTTCTCAGAGCCCAGGCCAGGTCGCTCCCTGTAGCCCAGGCCTCCACCACCAATGTTTAGCTTTTTCCCTTTCCCTCCTTTGAAGCGGGATTTCCGAAACCAGGCATTCTGCAACGAACACAATTTAAGGCTAAGTCAAGGGAGGGAGAGAAGGCCAGAGGAAGAGGGCAAGGTCAAAGAGGAAATCAGGTGGGAAGAGAGAATGTTTTGCTTCATCTTTAGCATTTATGACAACAGACGGGCTTCCTCCTGGCAGTAAAGCTCAACCGATTTGCCAGAATGCTTAAGATTCTTTGAAAGGCTTCCTTTAGTGTTTCACCCTAAAGGGCCTCCTGGAAGGAAAGTGATCAGATATGCTTCAAATGCAGGAGTCCCTCTGGCTACTTCTAACTTCCTTGAGGAAAATGAGTTTATTTTTTATTTCTCGAGCCACCTATGTACCCTATTGGGCGTAAAAACTGGGAGCTGAATTTTAAAGAGCTGGTGTGTTCGGAAGTGGAGGAAAAAAGCAAAGAATGGCTTATTAGAACTGGCTCTAGGAACAGGCTCCCAGAAAGGACTGAAAGGACTCCCAGAAAGGACACAACTGAAAACGTTATTTACCCTCAGAGCATGAAGTTTGCATCGACCTTGTCCACTGCCAGAATACTACTCCCCAGGTTGATTCCTCTTCTACGAAGGCAAACATCTCTGGGGAGGCTAAAGCTCTGTCTGACAATCTCATGCTGCTGCTACAGTGCTAGCAAAGCAGGCAGCTTGGGGACTGTGCTGGGCAGAGAGAGCCTGCAGCACAAAGGGAGAGGCAAGAAAATGCCAGAGACAAATGTATCCTGTTTAAAAACAGTTCGAGATCAGCCCCCGACACCCAGGACATGAGGAGGGAACACCATTCTCCTCTCTCCTGTGCAGTCACCAGCAACCTTCTTATGTCCCGAGAGGGACTTGCACAGCAAGTACTTTGCTCCTAGACCAGGAACTCAGGCAGCATCATACTACAGTTAGCATCATACTATAACTCTAGGTTACCAGTTGTGTGGGCTAGCCTGGGCATCTGACATCTGCTCCCTAAGTGTTCTGATCCCATCTGTGGCATGGGGACTGCATGTATTAAGATGGACCAGGCTGGGAGCTGTGGCTCACAACTTTAATCCCAGGACTTTGGGAGACTGAAGCGAGAGGATTGCCTGAGCCCACAGGTTTGCTATCAGCCTGGGCAACTTGGAGAGACCTCATCTCTACAATAAATCAAGAAAAATTAGGCGGGTGTGGTGGCTCATGCCTGTAGTTCCAGTTACTTGGAAAGCTGGGGTGGAAGGATTCCCTGAGCCCAGCAGGTCAAGGCTGTGCTGGCCGTGAGTGTGCCACTGCACTCCAGTCTGGTGACAGAGTGAGACTCCAACTCAAAAAAAAAAAAGATGATGCCAGGTTTCTCTTGGTAGAACACGCCAGGAAGAGGGCAACTGGTGTGGCCAGAGGTCTGAGGTCTGTCTGCAAGGAATAGTGAGGAGGCACTGTACACTCTTTTTAAGGATACCACATCATCTTGAGGCCCTAAAAGAGAAGGCTTTTGCGGGGGGAGAGCAGTCAGGAACAGTAACCATCTTTGAGTTTAAATATATTGATAAGTGTATTATGAAGTAAGCAGGTAGAAACCACAGGGTCAGATTTTAGCACAAAGAGACAACTTTAACACGGACACTGTTGGCCCTCTGTACTCAGATGTACCCTTTGAAGGGACATTGGAAATCTACCAAAACACTTGGATGTTCCCTCTCAGGGGACATAAGAAGGTTCCTGGTGACTGCACAGGACAAAGTTATGCAAGCACAAATGTTTAAGAGATTTATGTTCCCTTGAAGTTTTCCACTCAAAACCAATGAAAAACCCGTGTCCCATTTGAAATTTGTCAAACTTCTACTCGATCATTTGAGAAACGCCTTTCAGGAATCATGAGTTCATCCTTCCACACTGTCTTCCAACAACAGATTGGACAATAAATTACATACTATTTATGTGGGAGTAAGAAAACGAGACTGCACTGTCTGCTAAAATAGAAAAACACCAGGTAGAAGACATCTAACAAATTACTATTGCATAACATGTATCAACAAACCTGCATGGCATGTCAGTGACTGTTTCTCATGTTACCACACGTTAGAAAAACATAAGATAGAATGGCCACTGCACTCCAGTCTTGGCGACAGAGTGAAACTCCAACTCAAAAAAAAAAAAAAAAAAAAAAATTGATTTTTTTTTGGTCATAAATAAGTTCTTCAATGTCCAAAATTCCATATTAAGCTGAATATCATTACAATAAAAAAAACTGGTTCCAATGCTATATATAGCAATCTGACATGTGCCCAGTCCCTCACCTGCATTGCCAGGTCTAGAAGTTCCTTGGAAACATGCTGATTGGCTCCTTCCAAATTCCGGACAAGGTCACCAGCAAAATTGCTGTCCTTGGGAGTCAGTAGGGTATAGGCCACACCCTTCTCACCTGCTCTTCCCGTGCGGCCAATTCTATGAGTATGGGTATCAATGTCTCGTGCCACATCATAGTTAATTACAGTCTTAATTGAAGGAATGTCCAGACCACGGGCTGAAAGAAAAAGCCACAAGATTCTTTTATTCTTCACCTGTAGTCAAAAGACCAAAGTACAATAAGTCTTAATTGAAGGAATGTCCAGACCACGGGCTGAAAGAAAAAGCCACAAGATTCTTTTATTCTTCACCTGTAGTCAAAAGACCAAAGTACAATAAGTCCCCTACATTCGAACCTTTAAGTTGTGAACTTTCAGAGATGCACTCGCATGTCCAGTCACATGTTAGTTCACATGTCTGGTGTACATACAGTCCCTGTATGCCAGCTGTTTACTGTACTACTGTATTTTTCAAGGTACTGTAGTGTAAAATTACACTTTTTTTTGTTTTTTACATGTTACTTGTGTGTAAAGTATTATAAACCTATTACAGTATAGTATTACATAGCCAAATGTGTTTGCTGAGTACCTAGGCTAACTTTGTTGGACTTATGAACAAACTGGATTTACAAACATGCTCTTGGATGGGAACTCGTTTGTATATTGGGGACCTAACTAGAAACAGAAATGCTGGTGCTCTAAGAACTCAGATTTCTCTTATGGAGGCAAAGTGCATGGATTTAAGAGTTGAGATACAGGTATATAAGGTACCTTTCTAAAACAAAGGTCACCAGCACGGATTCTATGATGCCAGGCCATCTAGCATAAGGGACTTGTATCTTTTGCCATCAACAGCCTGCCATACCCTCTCTCTCTTGCACTGGGAATAAATTTAGAAATGTGCCTTAAAACCAAATGTGCTCTCCTTCTGGTAAAAAAAAGAATTTTTTAAGGGTAGTTATTAAGACTTGGCACAACAAATACAATCACAGCCTCAAAATTTTTCTGAACTCGAGTGAAACTTGCCCAACTAAACTGCATACAGTAGCTAAGGGTAGGATACTGACTGTATTCAAACGCACACGAAGGGCCCTGCCTTTTCCCCTCTGTGTCCTCCAGGTGCAGAAATTCTTTGATCAGGGAGAAATATGAAATGCAGAGCAACATCCAAAGCTCTAGACTGTGAAACCCCATGTGAGGTGCCACCTCACCAGGAATGGCTGGCCAGGTTATGTTCAGCCTGCTCAGGAATGACAAGTCTTATAAAGTAAGACAGAGCGACCTCACAGCGTGGGCAACTGAAGCATTGGGAAAGTCACACTCTACCTGCAACATCTGTGGCCACCAGGACGGGGATGTCCTTTTTCTTAAAGTCAGAAATGACCTTGTTTCTCTCACTCTGATCCATGTCCCCATGAAGCAGTCCAAGGTTATGGCCCTCCTGCTTAAGGTTACTGGCTAGCTCTTCAGCATTGGCTTTTTTAGTAACAAACAGGAGGACACTCCCAGAAGAGGTAAACTCCACCAAACGCCGAGTAAGCCAGTTCCATTTACTAGGCCCGGAATGGAGAATCTCCACAATCTGTGTCACATCTTCGTTTGCCTGAGAGGGAAGAAATGAAACAGATGACTATGACTCTGATATCAACGGAATCTGAACAAGGGCTAGGCATTATGTTTGCTACTTGCAAGTGCTTTTCTCCTTGGACCTTCCTTCAGTAAGTCAAGGTTGGCTCAAAACTTACCTCTCCCTCTAATGACCTTGCTTTTCACCTAGTGCACAGACCTGCCAAATTTGTACACCCCACTTTTTCACATGCCTATTCAGATTACTCACAATAGAGAATCTCTTCCACTCAGTGTTCCTAGTACAAGTTACACATGTGCTTACAAATGAAAGTCAGTCAATGGCAGATGCTAACGACATAAGAACTTCAACGATGATTATGGCAACCAACTGCAAGAATACTCTCAAAAGCCTTAACTGAATCCCAAGTCCCAGTTCAGAGACAGTTTCTACACAGGGCATATGTACACGGAAGAAGGGAAACCCTAATTCATTTTCACTAGGCTTTTCAGTCACCCTCCCACTGGTGCAGGCCTCTTCCCACAATCATTTACAATGACAGGTCCAGCCTAACTCACTGGGCAGGCTTCCAGGCAGACCTTTTTGTTTCTTTAAAGAAAATAAAATTAGGCAGGGGTTGCTGGCTCAGCCTGTAATCCCGCTGCACTTTGGGAGGCCAAGGTGAATGAATTGCCTGAGTTCGCAGGTCTGAGACCCGCCTGGGCAATTTGATAAGACCTCATCTCTACAATAAATCAAAAAATTAGCTGGGCATGGTAGCGCACGCCTGTAGTTCCAGCTACTTGGAAGGCTGAGGCGGAAGGATTGCCAGAGCCCAGCAGATCGAGGCTGCGGTGGCCGAGAGTGTGCCACTGCACTCCAGTCTAGGCAATAGAATACGACTCCAACTCAAAAAAAAAAAAATCTTGCCGGGTTCGGTGACTCAGCCTGTAATCCCGGGACTTTGGGAGGCCGAGGTAAGTGGATTGCCTGAGCCCGTGGGTTCGAGACCCACCTGGGCAACTTGGCATGACCTCGTCTCTACAATACATCAAAAAAATTAGCTGGGCTCGGTAGCACGTGACTGTAGTTCTGGCTACTTGGAAGGCTGAGGCGGAAGGCAATCGCAGCCCAGCAGGTCGAGGCTGCGGTGGCTGGGAGCATGCCACACTGCACTTCAGTCTGGGCGACAGTGAGACTCCAACTCAAAAAAAGAAAAAAATAATCTTTTTAAATTACAGAAACTGTTAAACATTCAAACAAGAACGAAATGAACCAAATCAATGCACCAACTCATCACCCACTGTCAGCAACTGCCAATATTTTGCCAATCTTATTTCATCTATCCCCCCATTTTTATTTTTTGAAGCAAATCTGAAACGCTTCGCCTCATCCGGAAACATAGCATCTTTATGTTTTTATCTCAACGGTGAGAAATCCATTCTATGTTCTATAGTATAAGAATACACCCCAGGGTCCCATTTAGCCCTGTGCAGGGTTACCTCGCCAATATCTCCCTGCACCACTCGAATAGGGTCGATCAGGATGTCTCTGGCCAACTTTTCAATCTTCTTCCGAAAAGTTGCACTGAATAAGAGAGCTAAAAGGTAAAAAAAATTCCATTAAAGCATGACTTCTTCATTGAACACCCACTAAACCCTCTAGACATTCAGAATTACTCAGTGTTTTTAACATAAACCCACTGAAACTTTAAATCTAGTTTAAAAACTGATTTGCCCTCATCCTATTTTTATTATATTTTCAGCTGAAACAAGCCATCAGCATGGTTCAGAAAAAGACTCTTGATTCAAATGAGCAGATCGGCACTGCACATTGCCTCTACCCACTGATAAAACTGGGTAACCTCTGAGTCTTGGTTTTATCATCTTAACGAGTAGGTTTCATCCGGTGATCTCTACGGTCCTGCCCAACTCAGAGGAGCTCATTGTCTCCCTCTCGATGGTTCTCACCAGTACACACAAGATCAATTTTATTTCCATGACTGAGTGTTTATGAAATAGGTGCTCATTCTGAGTACCAATGTGGTTTGATAAAGGTGTTTAATACATACTCTGTCTGTCAGGACGAACATGACTTGCTATGGATCGAACCTGGTACTCTGGAAGAAGCAGAACAGTAAAATTAACATAAACCTGTGATACAATTTGAGAGGCCTGAAAAAAGTCATTTAAAGTCTTCATGATAAGTTATTAAGAATTAAGGAAAATTTGAAATTCCCTAGACACATCATTCAGTTAAAACTGAAAAAAATGTTCCTTCCATTCAGCAAGTGTGGGTCTGGCAGTGTTCCAATCAGTAAAAATAGAAATATTCCCCCTATATACAAAAGTGCTTTCAAATTTCCTCAACCCCATCAAGTCTAATATACTTTCCTGAGAAAATATTAAAAATAGTTAATGTCTTAGCTATATTTCCACAGTCTAACACTACCCAGGAGTATTTTTAGCTTCTCTCATGCTGGAAAAAAAAAATTGCTTAGTCTAGAAAGACACGGAAAAAAGTATTATCGTGAGGATGGGGACAGAAGAAACTGGTATTCAAGGCATACCAAATCCCATGTCAAACATTCGATCTGCTTCATCAAATACAAGGTAAGAGACTCTTTGAAGATTGGTGGCTTTCTTTTTCACATGATCAATCAGTCGACCCTATGGGATCCACAAAGCAAATAATAAGTATAATTAAAAGCATTCACAAGGATATTCTGAAGTTGTGCTTCTGGCAAAAATGCTATTTCTCCAGTCTTGGACTAGAAGAGGTAGCTTTCCCACTGCCTGTTTTGGCAATACCAATCATGTCTCCGGCACTTCATGTACTACACAGCCCAAGAGAAGAGAAGTTTTGAAAACTCAATTAGCTTCTTCCTTTATGTTGTGACTTAAGTTCTTTAGAAAAGTGGTCAGAGACATTTAAAACATATTAACAGGTTCTTATGTTTAGACCACACTCTTCTGGGCAGTTATGATCATATTCTGAATAGCTTTCTGATTCTTGATGTTCTTGGTAACATTTTCTAGGAGAGTATAAGAAAAACTATCTAAAATAGAATTTGCAGCTACTAACGCTTATGTCACAGAGGCTCTTACTGAACTGCTAACTTAGCCACCAATCAAAACCACAGGGTGCCATTTATCAGGACATTTTCAACTCTGCTTTACCAAATTTTAGGGGAAATTCCCTGCAAAAACAACCATGTTCTCCATAGCAAGAGAGGCTGAGAAGCCACTTAAACATAAGACCTACTTACTGGAGTACACACAACAATCTCTGCTCCTTCCTGAAGGGCCTTGGCCTGCTCCCACATGCTCCCTCCACCATACACGGCCACTGATCGAAGATTATATGCTTTTCCAAACCGCTTACATTCTGCATGGATCTACAAAGTTGTTAGAAATATATGAACAAACTGTGACACTACTAAATCCCTCTATCACAATCCAAAAGGGAGTTCAAAAAAAGTGTTATGCCATAAAAAGTCAAAGCCTAGAACATGCTTTAGAAATCACAATTTTATTCACAAAGGTATAAATGAATAGCAGGATACCATTATCACATCTCAACAGGATATCTGAAATCCTGCCTCATTCCTTTGTACCCTTCTCCTGATCCTGTCACTGCCTTTCCACCAAGAAAAATGAATTCATCCCAGAGAAAAACACTGTAAGGTCATAATACAAACAATCTCCATATCATGCTACGACTTTCCTCTTAAGACATTGTTTATAGGGGGAAGTGTGTATTTGGTTACATAGAAAATACTTAACACTTAATACTTTCCAGGAGTTTTCTGCTAGCATGACAATGTGAAAATATTTAACGTCACTGAACTCTGAAATGGTCAAGATAGTCAATTTCGTGTGTACACAAATCAAGAACGAAGTTTCCTGGTTGCCTCCCTACTTGATGGGCTGGTCCCCTTCTAGTCCACATGTGGAGAAGGTACTCTACACAAAGCACATACCTGCTGGCAAAGCTCCCTGGTAGGACACACAATCACTGCAATTGGTCCATCACCTGGTTCTAGCTCCTTCTGATCCATTATATGAATCAACATGGGCCAGATAAAGGCTGCAGTTTTCCCACTGCCTGTTTTGGCAATACCAATCATGTCTCTGCCACTTAATGCCACAGGTACACCCTGGAGAAAAAAAACAGAATATATCTGCTCTAAAATTTCAATTTTACAGATGTACTGAAGGAAATCCTGGGACAGGATAAATGACTAATAATGATATTCATGTGCAATGGAACAAAAATATCCTGGGTTATGCAGCTGTGGAACAGTGAGAAATACCTGCTATTCTTGATTTATTAAAAAAAAAAACAAAACAAAACACATCATTCTTTCCATGTGGATCAGCCACCATTTACAGAATATATGTCATTTTGCTTAAAATATAGAAATGAAAAGTCACAATTTATAACAAAGTAAGTGGTTGCTAAAATTTATAAAAATGTTCACCCCTTGAGAAGGTACAGGCTATCTCATTCATATACAGAAAATTCTCATAATGAATGGATCCCATATATAAACAGGAAACAGAAGCTACCAATTTCAGTAATAAGAATTTTCAGAGCCGGGCTTGGTGGCTCAGCATGTAATCCTACACCTTAGGGAGGCTGAGGTGAGTGGATTGCCTGAGCCTGTGGGTTCCAGACCTGCCTGGGCAACTTGGCGAGACCTCATCTCTACAATAAATCAAAAATTGGCCACGTGTGGTAGCACGCGCCTGTAGTTCCAGCTACTTGGAAGGCTGAAGCGGAAGGATCGCCGGAGCCCAGCAGGTTGAGGCTGCGGTGGCTGAGAGCGGCCACTGCACTCCAGTCTGGGTGACAGAGTGAGACTCGAACTCAAAAAAAAAAAAAAAAGAATTTTCAGATCACAGACAAAGGAATTCTAGTCATTGGTAGTGCTAAACTTGGCCATGCACAAGTTTTTGTTAGGTTTAGGCCTAATAAATACATAAATGTCTTCTTTTAGACCACATTTTCAGAATTTATACTTATCAGATATAAAAGAACATTTCACAGCCACTTAGCAACATTTTAGAATGGTAAATAATTCACATTTACTCTAATTTTTAAAGGTTTCAAAAATATTCTTGGATTTCATGAATGTCTTTTCTTCCCTTTAAAAAAAAGCAAAGGGCCAGGCTCAGTGGCTCAGCCTGTAATCCCAGCACTTTGGGAGGCTGAGGTGAGTGGATTGCCTGAGCCTGTGGGTTCGTAACCAGCCTGGGCAACTTGGCGAAACCTCATCTCTACAATAAAATAAAAAATAGCTGGGCGTGGTAACGCGTGTCTTAGTTCTGGCTACTCAGAAGGCTGAGGTGGAAGGATCGCTGGAGCCCAGATGGTCAATGCTGGGGTGGCTGTGAGCATGCGTGCCACTGCACCCCAGCCTGGGTAAAGGAGTGAGACTCCAACTCAAAAAAAAAAAAGAGGCAAAGGTTGAAGACTAAGCCACAGAGGACTGGTTTAATGCTTTGACTTGTTTGCAAACTAAAAGTAGCCACAAAAGATTATACTACTTCATTTTCTTTCACTATGTTTCACTTACCTGGCATTGTATTGGAGTGGGCTGTGTGTACTCAGATTTTCGAATCTGGTGCATAAGTTGTTCATCAAACCCAAAATGAGCAAAGCTACTTCCTGGTCTAGGGGGTGCCGCGCCAGAGACCTAGAAACAGATACAACTGCCAAGAATGACTTGTACTTCAACATAAACAGTATCTTAAGTTCAACAATACTTACCTGGATCTAGCATTTTAGCTTGAGTATTAAGAAGTGAAAATAACAAGGGTAACTGCATAATCAATATTTGAATACCTAACCCTGAATTGTACCCCACATCTTTATGATAAAAAATAAATTATTTTTAAAAATATTTAAAAAAAAGAAGTGAAAATATAAGTCTGTAATCAAAAGCATGCACTAAAAAGGCAAAACTTCATATAGTAACAAATAAACTTCATATAAAAACTCCATGATAAATATTCCTGAGATAATTCTGTCATGATTTAAAATTGTAAGCATCTAAAAGTCTCTTAAAGAAAAATTAATTTTCTCATTTCCTTTCTCAAAGAAAAAACACTATAAGTTTATAGCACAAACAATCTTCATATCACAATACTACTTTCCTGTTAAAATAGTAGATTATGGGAGAAAGTGTGTATTTGGTTACACAGAAAATATTTAACACATAATACTTTCTAGCAGTTTCCTGACAGCACGACAATGGAAGAACAGAAGAGGGAAGAAAATTTTTTTAATAAATTGGGAAAAGTCATTAATGTCTTTTTTTGCCATTCTGCATAACTATTAACCAGATGGTAGAAAAAATACATTTTACTTAGTGAAATGAAAATTGCAAATGAGCAACAAATAAGCCTAGACGCGATGGTTACAAAGATAAAATCTCCCAGCTCCATTTTCAGTCATGCCTTATCCCTGAGTGATGCGCCAGCCACTGTCAAGCACGCTCCAACTGTGCCCAGGGGAAGAATGGAGTTTTTGGCCTCTATCTGTTACTAGTGAAAACTTTTCAATGCTTCCCGAATGGTGCTAATATTTCCAAATCACGATTTCACATAAAATGTTTTTTGAGGGGGACAGGTAATCTCTTGGAAAACAGACAAGTACACATATACATCCCTCTTGAAAACAGGAGCTCACATATCATGTAGCACTGGTAAGGCAGACACAGGCCAGAAATCTCTCCACACCAGAGTAGATAATCAGATTTTCTCTGTATTTCACTTAATCTCTATCAACCCTAAACAACGTGCAACCCAAAACTTTTTGGCAGGCAACTGACACTATTCCAGAATTAGTGCACACATGTTTTCAAAAGGAGTTAATTTCTTCTATTTTTAAAAAGTATATCATTTGAGAAGCAAGTTTATCTT
Source organism: Carlito syrichta (assembly GCF_000164805.1). Classification (NCBI taxonomy): domain Eukaryota; kingdom Metazoa; phylum Chordata; class Mammalia; order Primates; family Tarsiidae; genus Carlito; species Carlito syrichta. Next base: position 33,834 of record NW_007097671.1, read on the forward strand.
AACTTCACAATAGTCTAGGATTTCATATGTTGTTCACGTCTGCTAATTTGGTTTCATCTTCCTTTAGGTGGGATTCCTATGCTTCATTGCCAGTCTACCCAGCACAGAACATTAAAAAGCTGAACACATGAAAGAAAACACGATCCGATCCTAAAATATCATCCGCAGGGCTAAAGGAATCAAATCGAGACACATGAGCCCAAGGGATATAATAATTAAGACAGTTCAGATCATTAGAAAAAAAAATTCAAAATAATTACTTTGGATAAGCAATATAAAATCTGGACTAATTAATATTAATATAAGAATACTAGGCTTAATGATTCTCTTACCCGAAGATTGAGCTTATGCCGGAGATCTATTAACTGCTGTGGAGTGAGGTTGGTTATCTCTTCATGCTCATTGTAAAAATTTTTTTCAAATGGTGGATAGTCAATCTGCAGGTCCAATTATTCAAAGTTAGTCTAGAATTCAAGAGTCAATCCTGTAAGTTTGATTTTAATGCAAAATAACATTTTACAAATATTATACAAACCATTCCAGCTAGAGAGAGCAAAGGAATTTATTCCTGACATATATCCTAAAAAGTACAGTTAATGTTTTCTATTCCTATATATATTCAATATAGACAACCTACTTCCTAAAAAGAACTCTTCCTTTTTTTCTTTTAAGATGGGGGCTCTCTCTGTCGGCTAGGCTGGAGTGTAACAGTGTAATCATAGCTCATTCCAACCCCAAACTCCTGGGCTCAAGCGATCCTCCCACCTCAGCCTCCCTAGTAGCCAAGACCACAGGTACATGCCAGCGTACCCTGCTAAGTTTTCGAACTTTTTCCGTAGAGAGGGGGTCTTGCCATGTTGCCCAGACATGTGTTTTTCCTTGAGATGATGATCATATTTTGGTATACAACAGAAATACTCTATGTTTACTTATCCTTTTATCACAGAGTAAAGAGCCATGCAGCTCAAGAGTCATGAGTTTACTACATGATAACTTGACTGTTTCAGTGAGGACACTCTTCAGGGAAACTGGCTCTCCCCCTCCTTACCTCCAATGGTCTGTCAGGGGAGAATATGACTTCTAGAACACACTGGAGCCACTGGCTTGATTCAAGCTAAGGCATCAGAAGCAGGTTTACCTCCCACTGCTTCTAATACCATAAACACAAATGCTGACGCAGTGGAAAAGGAGAATAATCTGAGTATTTTGGAACTTCTGACTTTGTAGACTCCCTAAAAGGGTCACTTCGGGAGTCCTTGAACCATACTCTGAGAATGACTTTGAATTCTGCTCTAGCTCTAGAATGACTAGGGCAGGCAAGGCTGACATTTCACGTGGATGAAACACTGATGTTTCTTCAAGTGAGTACACCGATATCCTCATTTCCTTTCCTGACTAAGGAACCTGTAATTCCGGGATCCACTTTGAAGAAACAGGCTCTCCTCTGCCCCAGATCTGGGCGCAACAGTAGAGACTTACAGCAGTTAAAAAGCAAATGCGCCTCAGGGGTGGTGGGCACCTGTAGTCCCAGCTATTCAGGAGGCTGCGAGGGGAGAATCACTTGAGCCAGAGTTTGATTCCAGCCTGGGAAACATAGCAAAAATGAAACAACAACAAAAACACTGGCCCAAGGGCCCATTTTAGAAGGAAGATGGCAAGTATTGCCCCAGAAAACAAGTACAATTGCTTGGGGAAAAAACTCTTAAAATCCTAAAATCAAATGTGAGCAAGTGGGTGGGTGTAGTGGCTCATGTCTGTAATCCCAGCACTTTGGGAGGCCAAGGTAGGAGGACTATTTGAAGACAGGAGTTGGAGACCAGCCTGGGCAACATTGCGAGACTTCATCTCTACAAAAACTCAAAAATTAGCCAGGTGAAGAGGCGTGAATCTGTAGTCCTGGCAATTCGGGAGGCTGAGGAGGAAGGATCACCAGAGCCTAGGAGGTCAAGGCTGTGGTGGGCCATGATCGTACCACTGCACTCCAGCCTGGGTGACAGAGTGAGACCCTGACTTAAAAACAACAACAAAACAAACAAACGAGCAAGGGACTCAGTTGTATTTTCAACAAGACAGACTACAAAGCCCCATGAAATCTGTCTCAACCACTTAGCAGAGATGAAATAAGTACAACTATGCTCACGACATCAAGATTATTCAGCTATTGGGAGAACTCAATAATTAAGGTGGAGGAAAACATATCAGTTTGACCCAATTCAGCAAGAAACACCGTACTTCTGAGTGATCAATGGGAGGAAGAGGATCGATGATCTTTTTGGAAGGCGCAATGGGATTTCCATCACTGTCGTATTCCAGGTTGTCTTCCTCTTCCTCCTGAACCACACCAGCCGTTGGATTCTCTGCCATGTAGCGAAAATAAGCTTCCTGCAGGAAAGCACAAGAACATAATCACACACAAGGATGGCTGAGAATGTCTCTACACCTGTCAGTAGTGCACACAGTATACCAGACGACTGCACAGTTAAATACCTACCAAGTAAGGCAAGACCTTTACTAGTAACAATTCCTTAGCAATAGTAGTATTCAGAAAGACAATCAGAAGAAACGAATCAGACAGCTAGCACTATATTATTTAACTTGTTTAACATTAGACTTACAAGTCTGTCTGTTCCACAGCCTTCCGGGGTGGGATGTCTACCCACTCTGCCCAGAGCTGTAGAACACATGCTGTGGTTTTATTAGTCCAAGTTTGGAAGCTGACACTGATTAGAAAGGACACAAACCTTGAAACTGCTCACTCTGGTTCTCATCATTCCACAACTGAACAATGGGGAAAAGAATACTAATGGACAGTCATTAATGTTCCACCTTCAAATATAAGAATCACAAACAGAACTCACAGTAAGAGGTAGAGGTCAGATGTTTGAGAGGCCATCAGTAGATCCCATACTACTCTATCACGTGATTTACCAGAAGAAACATTGGTTTTGGATTTAAAAAGAAGCAAGGAGAATAAAGCTCATGCTTGTTTTCGATGTCATAGCTGACCAAAAGTTCCGCCTTCAAACATGGGGGAGAGCCATGTGAATCTATTTATTACCAACTGGTCACACAAGTGTAAAAGAGCAAGTCAAATGACTTTTCCTGCGGAATGTCAGGAATGGCCCTTTCAAGTGAAGGCAAGTTCTAGCTTGCCCCTAGTATAGACTTTGTGGGGTAAAAATAAAAGATAGAAATACTGCATAGGAACTCACTTGGTCATCTTCCTCTTCAATGTCATCTCGAATACCCCTGGAAAAACAAGCGGAGAAACAAACTTCCCTGCAAATGTTCCACATACCCAGCTCCATACTTACAGCAGATTAGTGTTGAATTCCATACAGCATAGGAACTCTCAACACTAACAATAACAAAGCAGCAATAAGCACAATGTAAACGCATCATATCTGTGATGTGTAAGCTAGAGTTTCCATTTCTTTTAAAGGTGATGATACAGTACTCCCAGAAACATCAATTACTAACACTGGTATAAAAGTGGTAAAAACTTTCTGAATACAGGCACAAAAATATCCTAGCTCTGTCAACACATATGACAAACAAAATGCAGTGGTGAAAAACATTTCATATGAAAAAGGGGAAAAAAAGTGTCTCGCGTGTGTTATATACTAAAAAGAAGGTCACAACTGTCTTATTGTTCCCATAGTTTCTACCTCTAGGGTAACTGCATTCAGCCAAAATCAGTTACCTGGAGGATGGGGACAGAAAGAAAAACCATGTGAACTCCTTTATGAGTTTGGGTCTAAAACTCCTCAACAGCTCACATGGAAGAGAGGACCATCACCATTTGCTGTACTTCTCAGGAGAGGTACATGGTTGCTTGAATGCCACAACCATCTCCTTCTAATCAGGATTCCTGCCTACTTGCTATTTCTAAGGCAATCAGCAAGCAACACCAGAGTAGGGCAGTTAGAAGAGGGTACAACATACAGTAAGTACCGAACAGAGAGGGCTGAACCTCTACATGGCACAGAAACCTTGGGAAGGGTCTGGAGTAACAACTGCTAAGCAGAGGGAGAAAAAGTCCAACCATGCCGGTAGAAAAGGCTTTGAAATATATTTAGCAAGGCAAACAGGAGGTTTCTCTTTCATAGAAAATAAGGGACACTCAAGTTCTGACATCACTGATAATGTATGATGTTACTCCTTAAATAAAATTAGATTTGATTATAGTCCTCCTTACACGCAGGTTTTGTGTCTTGTGAATACTGTATTTTCTTTCAACCCATGTTTGGTTGAAAAGACTCTGCAAATAAGTGAACCCACATAGCTCAAACCCGTGTGTTGAAGGGCTAACTGTAAATCATTTTTATTTTATGATCACCATTACTTCTCATAATCAACCATTCGGGCATTAACCTATTTTAATTGTGGCACAAACTCAGAACAATGAAACCAAACTTCAGAAATTATGCTCCTATAACTTCTACTGTAATTCATTTTGATGTTTACTAAACAACTATTTATAGTGAAAGACCAAATACTACTCTACCAAACAGAATTAATGTTTTGTTTTTTTTTGTTTTTTTATGAGACAGGGTTTTGCTCTGTCACCCAAGCTAGAGTATAGTTGTATGATCAGAATGCTTTTTATTACAAATGCAAAGACTTTTGCCATCTCTAAACCTAAAGAAACATTCAATACATAGGGATAACTTCAAATAAAGACATTTTCAGACATCAATATTTTTCTTTATACACTTTAGGGGAATAGGCTTTGCAATACTTTCACAATTTTCATGTAATCCCTGTGAGAGAGAAGAAAACAACTTACTTTACATTTTTTCTTTCCTTGTCTTTGTCTTCCAGTCTCTTCATATCTCTAGCTGCCTGATCCTAAGGAAACAGAAAGGATATATAGAATCACATCTGCTGAAAACACTGAAAAGGAAATTTCTTTTTTTCTTTTTTTTTGAGTTGGAGTCTTACTCTGTCACCCAGACTGGAGTGCAGTGGCACACTCCCAGTCACTGCAGCCTCAACCTGCTGGGCTCCGGTGATCCTTCCGCCTCAGTCTTCCAGGTAGCTGGAACTACAGGCACGCGCTAACACGCTTGGTTAATTTTTTTATTTATTGCAGAGATGAGGTCTCACCAAGTTGCCCAGAGGGTCTCGAGCCCGCGGGCTAAGGTAATCCACTCACCTCAGCCTCCCAAAGCACAGGATTACAGGCTGAGCCACTGAGCCCGGCTAGGAAATTTCTTTATAAAAAATTTTTATGGCTGGGTTCAGTGGCTCAGCCTGTAATCCCAGCACTTTGGAAGGTCAAGGTGAGTAGACTGCCTGAGCCCGTGGGTTTGAGACCCGCCCGGGCAACTTGGAAAGACCTCGTCTCTACAATAAATAAAAAATCAGCCAGGCGTGGTCATGCATGCCTGTAGTTCCGGCTACTTGGAAGGCTGAGGTGGAAGGATCGCTGGAGCCCAGAAGGTCGAGGCTGTAGTGGCCAGGAGTGTGCCACTGCACTCCAGTCTGGGCGACAGAGTAAGACTCCAACTCAAAAAAAAAAATTTTTACACTGGAACAAGTGCTATCGCAGTTTTAAATGTCTTTTGACAACAGCATTTTGTCACAATCAAATTGCATCCTGACAATTATTTTTCAAAGAGAAATACCTAATTCCTTTTAAAAACTTGACTGCATATGAACTACATGATTTTTATCTGTAATACACGTCATGCATGGAAAAGTGAACAAAAATGCTTGACTAACAAATATATAATCTTTGGTTGCCTTTTAAAAAAGTGAATGATGGCCGGGCTCGGTGGCTCAGCCTGTAATCCCAGCGCTTTGGGAGGCCGAGGTGAGTGGATTGCCTGAGCCTGGGGGGTTCGAGACCCGCCTGGGCAACTTGGCGAGACCTCATCTCTACAATAAATAAAAAATTAGCCGGGCATGGTAGCGCGCGCCTGTAGTTGCAGTTACTTGGAAGACTGAGGCAGAAGGATTGCCGGAGCCCAGCAGGTCGAGGTTGCAGTGGCCGGGAGCAGCCACTGCACTCCAGTCTCGGTGACAGAGTGAGACTCCAACTCAAAAAAAAAAAAGTGAATGATATAATCAGAACTGTAAAGGGACTTAAATTCAGGCAGATCAGTCTTTCTCACAGTGTAGCTTAGGACCATTTACATCGGATCACCAGTGGGGCTGGTAAAAAAAAAAAATTTCTAGATATGACTCTGGAAAGGCAGTTCACTGCCAGGGATGATTCTGTGCCTAGGCAACATCTGGCAAAGCTGGGGAGACATTTGGGGTGTGGGGTGAGGCTCAGGTGGTGTTACAGGTTGGTAGAGCCAGGCATGCTGCTAGGCATCCTATAATACACAGACTAGTGCCCACAACAAAGAACTACCCAGCTCCAAATGACAATAGTCCTGAGGTTAAAAACTTTGCTCTACTCTTACTAAATCAGAATCCTTGTGGGTGGAGTAAATGTATATGTAGTTTCTATAGGCAATTCTCATGTACAGTGAATTGATAATCACTGATCTAAATTAATCCTTTGTTTTATATATTCAAAAACCAAGGCCAGAGAATTAAGTGACTTCCCCCCTAAGGTTATACAAATTCTGCCCCAAATTTTGTCACTATAAAGCAACATGAGTTTTGGGGGCTTTTTTTTTTTTAATGCCACTAAATACATCGTGGCATGGTTAGGTGTTCTATCAAATCAAATGTTCCCGATAAAGAGGAATTAATTATTTTTAAAAAAGTGTTGCATACAAACAACCTACTTTTCAAGGAATTGAGTCATATAGAAGATATACTTAAGACTGTAAGCTGAAGATGATATAAGCAATGTAACATAAAAAATAGGTCACAAACACTGGTAGAACATATTGTTTCTGCCTACATAAATCTTTTTTTGGAACACTGGCTAAAAATAAATCTTTATCTAGTTCAAGCACTGAAAAAGTATACACTTTATATAAAAGGTGATAGCTGAGATCAGGAATTAGTACAAACACTTAGGCAATAACACTCTCCAAATTCAGACAGTATCCAATCCCTCTGCCCTAAAACAAGCAATCACTTTAAATATTACACAGAAAAGATAACAGAAGAATGATACTATACTGAAAAGATTTAACCTCCTAACGGCTTCAACTATTAAAGTGTTCGGTAATGCCAGGTGTGGTGATTCACACCTATAATCCTAAAGCCAAGTTGGGAGGATCACTTGAGCCCAGGAGTTCAAGACCAACCTGGGCAACACAGTGAGACCTCATCTCTTTAAAAAAAAAAAGAAAAAGAAAAAAATCAGTCAGGGGCAGTTGCACACACCTGTAGTCCCAGCTACTTGAGTGACAGGTGGGAAGATCACTGAAGCCCACGACTTTAAGGCTACAGTGAACTGTGATCATGCACTGCACTCCAGCCTGGGCAACTGAGTGATACCCTGTCTCTTAAAAAAAAAAAAAAGCCAAGCAAGAGAGTTTAGGCCATTCTCAGATATTCTCACTCAAAAAGGACTATGCCAGCTTGTATTACCATAAGTTACATCTAAATTTAAACCTAGAAAATCAAGAGCTGATTTTTCTTTTAATTCATCAGTAGGGATACCTTAAGAAATGAGACCAGATTTTTTGGGAAGCACAGCCCTTCGGAAAATGTCTATCTCAAGAAGAAGAAAAGCAGAGTGTATCAGACATCTCAAAAATGGCAAATCGTGTATTACCTTCACTCCTACAATCATTTAACAAATTTACTAGATATCCACTACTTTGCAAGGCACACATAAAGCCTGAATAGTTTTGCTAAGTGTCCTGATCAGTCTGGCCAGTGGCAGAAATACTCAGTGCTACAAGAGCTCAGATTCAGAATGAGACAGTGTAGAGAGTGTGGGGTTTAAAGGTGAATTCAGGCTCACCACCTATTATGTGCATACTCTCCACCAAGTAGTGTAAGCTGTTCTAAATCAAGGGCAGGAAACTGATGATAAATGAAGCCAGGATAACAAACGTAGTATCCTGTTAACACAGATGTGCTTTGCTTGTCCTTCAGTAAGTAGGCATAATCTTCTAAAGAAGCGTGCTGGAATTTCTCTTATACCATGAGTCTTTTCACTTCCAAAATTTGCTAGAGAACTGAGTTAAGAAAAATATGTTCCAATTATAAGGAAAATTACCATGCAAGTGGAACGACAAATGGTTCCAAACAGTTAAGACGCAAACGGGACTGACAGAGCCACGGTGAACGAGAAGAGGATGCTGTGTCTAGACAAGTAGCCAGTGCTCAGCAACAGCCTGTTTTTGCCACGCAAGAACACAGGCTTAGTGTTGCCAGAGCTTCCATTTTATAACGGTCTAAAATGTTAGACAAAATTATCTATTTTACAAATGCTGGTTCACATTTTTAAAAGGCAATGTCTAAGCCAAATAAAAATGTATCTATCTTGGATTCTTTCTTTCCCTCCTTTCTTAGTGGAGAAATGTATTCTGGCTAAAGACAAGTAACTAAGGAATCTGAAAGGATACTATTTCATAAGCAATAAATGACAGCTAAAAATTTTTTTTTTTGTAGAAATGGGGTCTCATAAATGGTGACCACGCTGGTTTCAAATTCCTGGCCTTGGCTAGGCATAGTTTCTCACACCTGTAAGGCGGAGGCGAGAGGACTGCCTGAGTCCAGGGGTTCAAGACCAGCCTGGGTAACTTGACAAGATCTTGTCTCTAAGATAAATAAATTAAAAAATTAGCCAAGCATGGTGGCATGCGCCTGTGGTTCCAGCTAGTTTAAAGGTGAGGCGGAAGGATCGCCCGAGCCCAGCAGGTCGAGGCTGCTGTGGCTGTGAGAGTGCCACTGCACTCCAGCTTAGGTTACAGAGTGAGATTCTGACTCAAAAAAACTCCTGGCTTGAAGAAATCCTCCTGCTTTCCCCGAAGCACTGGGATTACAGGTATGAGCTACCGCACCTAGCCTGAAGTGAGCTTTAAAGCAAGGGGAATAACCTGCTCTGGGCTACTAAACTGTTGCTGGATACCACACCACATAAATGGGAGAGCAGAGAGCCTCAAGTAGGGAGAGAGTTTAGGCCAGGCAGGCGTTAATGAGGACACAGAGGATAACTTCAGTGGCAGCAGAAAGAAAAGAACAGATGCGAGGGATGTTGTAAAGACTGACTTGGCAAGTGACAGAGCAAAGGCTGTATGATGTAAGGAAAATAGCTGGGGCTTCAGGACTACTAGGCAAGAAAAATTAAATGAGCCCCAGCTCTAACAATTAAGTACAAATATGATTTGGACAACTGATTTGAACTGTCTTAGGGCTCAGTTTAACCACTTAAAACATTTTATTTCTATATACATTTTCCCATGGTTATTCTGAGGATTAAATGAAATAATGAACATGCTTGATAATCTGATTTAAAAGGGGGGGGAGTAATAGGAAGAAATTAAGGTCAAAGTTTTAAGCCAAGGTAATTTGGTGAATACCAGTGCCATTAATAGTAATAAGAGTTTAAGGTGCCAGTGGGTCATACCCAAGTTAAAACAGCCAACATAATTCTGGAAAAGCAGGACTAAAACCAGAAAGTACAGCACTTTGGAGGCACCGCCACCTTGAGCCTTTTCCCATCAGCCATGGTCAATCCCACCATGTTCTTTGACATTGCTGTCGGTGGCAAGCCCTTGGGCCGCGTGTCCTTCAAGCTGTTTGCAGACGAAGTTTCAAAGACAGCAGAAAACTTTCATGCTCTGAGCGCTGGAGAGAAAGGATTCGGTTATAAGGGTTCTTGCTTTCACAGAATTATTCCAGGGTTTATGTGCCAGGGTGGTGACTTTACACACCATAATGGCACTGGAAGCAAGTCCATCTATGGGGAGAAATTTGATGACGAGAACTTCATCTTGAAGCATACAGGTTCCAGCATCTTGCCCATGGCAAATGCTGGACCCAACACAAACGGTTCCCAGTTTTTCATCTGCACTACTAAGACCGAATGGTTGGATGGCAAGCATGTGGTTTTTGACAAGGTGAAAGAGGGTGTGAATGTTGTGCAAGCCATGGAGGGCTTTGGGTCCAAAAATGGCAAGACCAGCAAGAAGATCCCCATTGCTGACTGTGGACAACTCTACTAAATTTGACTTGTTTAGCTGGGCTCGGTGGCTCAGCTTGTAATCCCGCGCCTTTGGGAGGCTGAGGTGAGTGGATTGCCTGAGCCCGCGGGTTC